>NW_005371540.1:1628087-1643832 GCF_000412655.1 Myotis brandtii
CTTATGGATCTGAGTTGTAATTGGATGGTCCCACTCTGACCACTGGGTACACTGGCTCTTGGATCTAAGGAGGTGCTAATCTAGCCTCTGCCTGAGGCTACCCAGCAGAAGCCAGCTGTAAAGTGATGCAAGTTGCCCTGGGGCCTTGGGGCAGCTGCAGTTTGTTAAGTAATTTTCATATTACAAAGGGCTGAGCCTTTCATATGAAAAAGCCTCCATGCTCAGCTTGGGCGGGGCGGGGCGGGATCCCAGGTAATCAACAGGACGGGCAGAGCGAGCAGTATGGCTGCTCTCAGTCCTGCCTTCAGAGGCCCCGGCAATAGCTGCGAGTGCCTCCAAGAGAAAGCTGCCCTCAAGTTCCGACCGATGCCAGACAGTCACGTTTCTCCCGTATGAGTCTGGGTCCCCAGAGACTTGCCCGGAAAAGGAGCTCAGAGCCTGAGACTCCCTCCCGATTGAAAAAGACAATCTTGTCCTCAGCCGCCAGCCCTCTCCACATGCAATCTGCACGTGTGTATTTTACTTCTGCACTGCACCTCCTCTGAGTCTCGCTATGCTTTTCTCTTTCCTTCTAGTAGAATTTCCACTCAGCAAGCCTTCCTGTGGTTCTGGATGATGTCCGTTCCGTCTTTTAGTTGTATTTTTGAAGTGGTTGTGCGAGGCAGCAAACTCCGGTGTTTACCTATGCCGCCATCTTGGTTTCTCCTGACCATCAAAGCTATTTTGATACCATAGCTATTGTAACATCATAGCCATTGTAATATCATAGCCACTATAACGTCAATGCTATTGTAACACCATTGCCATTGTAACATCATAGACATTGTAACGTCATAGCCATTATGACTTCATAGCCATTGTGACATCACAGCCATTGTGACATCATAGCCATTGTGAGATCATACACAACACGATGGCATATCCATTGGAACTTCATAACCATTGTGTTGTCATGGCCATTGTGAGGTCATACCCATTGTGATATCATGGCCATTGTGACGTCATAGCCATTGTGATGTCATGGCCATTGTGTTGTCATAGCCATTGTGTCGTCATAGCAATTATGTCATCATAGCAATTGTAACATCATAGCCATTGTGATATCATAGCCATTTTTACAGCATAGGCATTATGAAATCATAGCCATCGTGATGGCATAGCAATTGTAAGTTCATAGCAATTGTGACATCATAGCCATTGCAACGTAATAGCCATTGTGACATCATAGCCATTGACATTATAGCCATAGTAACATCATATCCATTGTAATGTCATAGCCACTGTAACATCATATCCATTGTGACGTCATAGAGATTGTAATATCACATACATTGTAACATCGTTACCACTGCAATATCATAGCCATTGTGACGTCATCGACATTGTAATGTCATCGCCACTATAGTGTCATAGCCCTTGTGACATCATAGCCATTGTACCTCATAATCACTATTGTGTAATAGCCATTGTGACGTCATACCCTATTAAACATTATAGCCATTGTGACGCCATAGCCACTGTAACGTCAAAGCCATGGTAACCTCATAGCCACTATAGTGTCATACCCAATCTAGCGTAAAAGCCATTGTGATTTGTAGCCATTGTGACATCATAGCCATTGTGTGATCATAGCCATTGTAACGTCATTGCCATTGTAGCATCATAGTCATCATGATGTCAGCCATTTTAACGTCATAGCCACAATAATGTCTTAGCCATTGTGATGACATAGCCAGTATAATGTCATAGACATTGTGAATTCATAGTCATTGTAACGTCTAGCCATTGTGATTTCATAACCATTGTGAAATCATATCCATTGTGACATCATAGCCATAGTGAGATCATAGCCATCATGTTGGCATAGCCATTGTAACGTCGTAGCCATTGTAGTGTCATACTCATCATGATGGCATAGCGATTGTGACTTCATAGCCATTGTAACATCATAGGCACTGAAACATCATAGCCATTGTGTCGTCATAGCCATTGTAATATTTACCAATTGTGATGTCATAGCCATTGTAATATTTACCAATTGTGATGTCATAGCCATTGTAATATTTACCAATTGTGATGTCATAGCCATTGTAATATTTACCAATTGTGATGTCATAGCCATTGTAATATTTACCAATTGTGATGTCATAGCCATTGTAATATTTACCAATTGTGATGTCATAGCCATTGTAATATTTACCAATTGTGATGTCATAGCCATTGTAATATTTACCAATTGTGATGTCATAGCCATTGTAATATTTACCAATTGTGATGTCATAGCCATTGTAATATTTACCAATTGTGATGTCATAGCCATTGTAATATTTACCAATTGTGATGTCATAGCCATTGTAATATTTACCAATTGTGATGTCATAGCCATTGTAATATTTACCAATTGTGATGTCATAGCCATTGTAATATTTACCAATTGTGATGTCATAGCCATTGTAATATTTACCAATTGTGATGTCATAGCCATTGTAATATTTACCAATTGTGATGTCATAGCCATTGTAATATTTACCAATTGTGATGTCATAGCCATTGTAATATTTACCAATTGTGATGTCATAGCCATTGTAATATTTACCAATTGTGATGTCATAGCCATTGTAATATTTACCAATTGTGATGTCATAGCCATTGTAATATTTACCAATTGTGATGTCATAGCCATTGTAATATTTACCAATTGTGATGTCATAGCCATTGTAATATTTACCAATTGTGATGTCATAGCCATTGTAATATTTACCAATTGTGATGTCATAGCCATTGTAATATTTACCAATTGTGATGTCATAGCCATTGTAATATTTACCAATTGTGATGTCATAGCCATTGTAATATTTACCAATTGTGATGTCATAGCCATTGTAATATTTACCAATTGTGATGTCATAGCCATTGTAATATTTACCAATTGTGATGTCATAGCCATTGTAATATTTACCAATTGTGATGTCATAGCCATTGTAATATTTACCAATTGTGATGTCATAGCCATTGTAATATTTACCAATTGTGATGTCATAGCCATTGTAATATTTACCAATTGTGATGTCATAGCCATTGTAATATTTACCAATTGTGATGTCATAGCCATTGTAATATTTACCAATTGTGATGTCATAGCCATTGTAATATTTACCAATTGTGATGTCATAGCCATTGTAATATTTACCAATTGTGATGTCATAGCCATTGTAATATTTACCAATTGTGATGTCATAGCCATTGTAATATTTACCAATTGTGATGTCATAGCCATTGTAATATTTACCAATTGTGATGTCATAGCCATTGTAATATTTACCAATTGTGATGTCATAGCCATTGTAATATTTACCAATTGTGATGTCATAGCCATTGTAATATTTACCAATTGTGATGTCATAGCCATTGTAATATTTACCAATTGTGATGTCATAGCCATTGTAATATTTACCAATTGTGATGTCATAGCCATTGTAATATTTACCAATTGTGATGTCATAGCCATTGTAATATTTACCAATTGTGATGTCATAGCCATTGTAATATTTACCAATTGTGATGTCATAGCCATTGTAATATTTACCAATTGTGATGTCATAGCCATTGTAATATTTACCAATTGTGATGTCATAGCCATTGTAATATTTACCAATTGTGATGTCATAGCCATTGTAATATTTACCAATTGTGATGTCATAGCCATTGTAATATTTACCAATTGTGATGTCATAGCCATTGTAATATTTACCAATTGTGATGTCATAGCCATTGTAATATTTACCAATTGTGATGTCATAGCCATTGTAATATTTACCAATTGTGATGTCATAGCCATTGTAATATTTACCAATTGTGATGTCATAGCCATTGTAATATTTACCAATTGTGATGTCATAGCCATTGTAATATTTACCAATTGTGATGTCATAGCCATTGTAATATTTACCAATTGTGATGTCATAGCCATTGTAATATTTACCAATTGTGATGTCATAGCCATTGTAATATTTACCAATTGTGATGTCATAGCCATTGTAATATTTACCAATTGTGATGTCATAGCCATTGTAATATTTACCAATTGTGATGTCATAGCCATTGTAATATTTACCAATTGTGATGTCATAGCCATTGTAATATTTACCAATTGTGATGTCATAGCCATTGTAATATTTACCAATTGTGATGTCATAGCCATTGTAATATTTACCAATTGTGATGTCATAGCCATTGTAATATTTACCAATTGTGATGTCATAGCCATTGTAATATTTACCAATTGTGATGTCATAGCCATTGTAATATTTACCAATTGTGATGTCATAGCCATTGTAATATTTACCAATTGTGATGTCATAGCCATTGTAATATTTACCAATTGTGATGTCATAGCCATTGTAATATTTACCAATTGTGATGTCATAGCCATTGTAATATTTACCAATTGTGATGTCATAGCCATTGTAATATTTACCAATTGTGATGTCATAGCCATTGTAATATTTACCAATTGTGATGTCATAGCCATTGTAATATTTACCAATTGTGATGTCATAGCCATTGTAATATTTACCAATTGTGATGTCATAGCCATTGTAATATTTACCAATTGTGATGTCATAGCCATTGTAATATTTACCAATTGTGATGTCATAGCCATTGTAATATTTACCAATTGTGATGTCATAGCCATTGTAATATTTACCAATTGTGATGTCATAGCCATTGTAATATTTACCAATTGTGATGTCATAGCCATTGTAATATTTACCAATTGTGATGTCATAGCCATTGTAATATTTACCAATTGTGATGTCATAGCCATTGTAATATTTACCAATTGTGATGTCATAGCCATTGTAATATTTACCAATTGTGATGTCATAGCCATTGTAATATTTACCAATTGTGATGTCATAGCCATTGTAATATTTACCAATTGTGATGTCATAGCCATTGTAATATTTACCAATTGTGATGTCATAGCCATTGTAATATTTACCAATTGTGATGTCATAGCCATTGTAATATTTACCAATTGTGATGTCATAGCCATTGTAATATTTACCAATTGTGATGTCATAGCCATTGTAATATTTACCAATTGTGATGTCATAGCCATTGTAATATTTACCAATTGTGATGTCATAGCCATTGTAATATTTACCAATTGTGATGTCATAGCCATTGTAATATTTACCAATTGTGATGTCATAGCCATTGTAATATTTACCAATTGTGATGTCATAGCCATTGTAATATTTACCAATTGTGATGTCATAGCCATTGTAATATTTACCAATTGTGATGTCATAGCCATTGTAATATTTACCAATTGTGATGTCATAGCCACTGTAATGTCATAGCCATTGTGACATCATAGCCATTGTAACATCATATCCATTGTAACTTCATAGCCACTGTAACATCAGCCATTGTGACGTCATAGGCATTGTAACGTCATAGCCTCTAGTGTCATAGCCATAGTGATATCATAACCATTGTAACATCATATCCATTGTAACATCAAGGCCACTGCAACATCATAGCCATTGTCACATCATATCCATTGTAACTTCATCGCCACTGTAACATCATGGACAGTGTGACATCATAATAATTGTAAGGTCATAGCCATGTAACATCATACCAACGTAAAGTCATAGGCATTTTTTCAGCACAAGCATTGTGAAATCATAGCCATCGTGATGGCATAGGCATTGTAAGTTAATCGCCATTTTGATATCATATCTATTGTGACATCATAGCCATTGTAACATCATATCCATTGTAACGTCATAGCTACTGTAACATCATAGCCATTGTAACGTAATAGCCACTGTAATATCATAGCCATTGTGACGTCACACCCATTGTAATGTCATAGGCCACTAATACGTCAATGCTATTGTAACATCATAGCCATTCTGACATTATAGCCATCATGATTGCATAGTCATTTTGAAATCATTGCCATCGTGCTGGCATAGCCTTTGTAAGTTCCTAGGCATTGTGACATTATAGACATCGTGACGTCATAGCCATTGCAATGTCATAGCCAATGTAACATCATACCATTGTGACGTCATAGCCACTGTAATGTCATAGACATTGTTAAGTCATAGCCATTATAACGTCTAGTCATTTTGATGTCATAGCCATTATGACATCATATCCATTGTGACATCATAGCCATAGTGAGATCATAGCCATCATGTTGGCATAGCGTTTGTAAATCCATAGCCATAGTAACATCATACCAATTGCATTGTCATAGCCATTGTGACATCATAGCCATTGTAACATCATATCCATTGTAACGTCATAGCTACTGTAACATCATAGCCATTGTAACGTAATAGCCACTGTAATATCATAGCCATTGTGACGTCACACCCATTGTAATGTCATAGGCCACTAATACGTCAATGCTATTGTAACATCATAGCCATTCTGACATTATAGCCATCATGATTGCATAGTCATTTTGAAATCATTGCCATCGTGCTGGCATAGCCTTTGTAAGTTCCTAGGCATTGTGACATTATAGACATCGTGACGTCGATCATAACCTGTGGCGTCATAGCCACTGTAACATCATAGCCATTGCGACATCATATCCATTGTGACATCATAGCCATCATTTTTGCAGAGCATTTGTAAATCCATAGCCATAGTAACATCATAACGATTGCAATGTAACAGCCATAGTGACATCATAGCCATTGTGACATCATAGCCATTGCAAAGTCATAGCCACTGTAACGTCATAGCCACTTTAGCATCATAGCCATTGTGACGTCATAGCCACTGTAACGTCATAGCCACTGTAACGTCATAGCCACTGTAACGTCATAGCCACTGTAACGTCATAGCCACTGTAACGTCATAGCCACTGTAACGTCATAGCCACTGTAACGTCATAGCCACTGTAACGTCATAGCCACTGTAACGTCATAGCCACTGTAACGTCATAGCCACTGTAACGTCATAGCCACTGTAACGTCATAGCCACTGTAACGTCATAGCCACTGTAACGTCATAGCCACTGTAACGTCATAGCCACTGTAACGTCATAGCCACTGTAACGTCATAGCCACTGTAACGTCATAGCCACTGTAACGTCATAGCCACTGTAACGTCATAGCCACTGTAACGTCATAGCCACTGTAACGTCATAGCCACTGTAACGTCATAGCCACTGTAACGTCATAGCCACTGTAACGTCATAGCCACTGTAACGTCATAGCCACTGTAACGTCATAGCCACTGTAACGTCATAGCCACTGTAACGTCATAGCCACTGTAACGTCATAGCCACTGTAACGTCATAGCCACTGTAACGTCATAGCCACTGTAACGTCATAGCCACTGTAACGTCATAGCCACTGTAACGTCATAGCCACTGTAACGTCATAGCCACTGTAACGTCATAGCCACTGTAACGTCATAGCCACTGTAACGTCATAGCCACTGTAACGTCATAGCCACTGTAACGTCATAGCCACTGTAACGTCATAGCCACTGTAACGTCATAGCCACTGTAACGTCATAGCCACTGTAACGTCATAGCCACTGTAACGTCATAGCCACTGTAACGTCATAGCCACTGTAACGTCATAGCCACTGTAACGTCATAGCCACTGTAACGTCATAGCCACTGTAACGTCATAGCCACTGTAACGTCATAGCCACTGTAACGTCATAGCCACTGTAACGTCATAGCCACTGTAACGTCATAGCCACTGTAACGTCATAGCCACTGTAACGTCATAGCCACTGTAACGTCATAGCCACTGTAACGTCATAGCCACTGTAACGTCATAGCCACTGTAACGTCATAGCCACTGTAACGTCATAGCCACTGTAACGTCATAGCCACTGTAACGTCATAGCCACTGTAACGTCATAGCCACTGTAACGTCATAGCCACTGTAACGTCATAGCCACTGTAACATCATAGCCATTGTGACATCATAGCCATAGTGAGATTATAGCCATCATGTTGGCATAGCGTATGTAAATCCATAGTCATAGTAACATAATAGCCATTGCAATGTCATAGCCATTGTGAGACATAGCCATTGTGACGTAATAGCCATTGTAACGTCATAGCCACTGTAACATAATAGCCATTGTGATGTCATAGCCATTGTACCATCATACCCACTATAGTGTCATAGCCATTGTGATGTCATAACCAATGTAACATCATAGCCACTATAGTGTCATAGCCATTGTGAAGTCTTACCCATTGTAACATTATAGCAATTGTGCCGTCATAGCCACTATAATGTCTTAGCCATTGTAATATCATAGCCATTGTGAGTTGTAGCCATTGTGACGTCTAGCCATTCAGATGTCATAGCCATTGTGACATCATATCCAATGTGAAATCATAGCCATAGTGAGATCATAGCCATTATGTTGGAATAGCGAATGTGACTTCATAGCCATAGTAACATCATAGCCATTGTGAAGTCATAGCCATTGTAACATCATATCCATTGAAACGTCATAGCCATTGTGACGTCGTAGTCACTGTAATATCGTAGCCATTTTAACATCATAGCCACTATAGTGTCATAGAAATTGTTACGTCATTGCCATTCTGAGTTGTATCCATTTTGATGTCATAGCCACTGTATCATCACAGCCATTGTAACGTCATAGCCACTGTAACATCATAGCCATTGTGATATTATAGCCATTAGGATGGCAGAGTCATTTTGAAATCATTGCCCTCGTGCTGGCCTAGCCATTGTAAGTTCCTAGCCATTGTGACATTATAGCCATTGTGACGTCATAGCCATTGTAACGTCATAGCCACTGTAACATCATAGCCATTGTGACGTCATAGCAACTGTAATGTCATAGACATTGTTAAGTCATAGCCATTGTAACGTCTAGTCATTTTGATGTCATAGCCATTGTAACATCACATTCATTGTGACATCATAGCCATAGTGAGATCATAGCCATCATGTTGGCATAGCGTTTGTAAATCCATAGCCATAGTAACATCGTAGCCATTGCAATATCCTAGCAATTCTGACATCATAGCCGTTGTGACATTATACCCATAGTAACGTCAAAGCCATTGAACTCATAACCATTTTGTCATCATAGCCATTGTAACGTCATAGCCATTGGTATGTCATAGGCCACTAAAACGTCAATGCTTTGTGACATCATAGCCATTGTGACATTATACCAAACATGATGGCATAGTCATTTGAAATCAAGGCCATTGTGCTGGCATAGCTATTGTAAGTTCCTAGGCATAGGGACATTATAGCCATTGTGAGGTCATAGCCAATTTGACGTCATATCCACTGTAACGTCATAGCCATTGTGATGTCATAGCAATTGTGACATCATATCCATTGTGACATCATAGCCTTAGTGATATCATACCCATCATGTTGGCATAGCGTTCATAAATCCATAGCCATAGTAACATCTTAGCCATTGCAATGTCTTAGCCATTCTGACATCATAGCCGTTGTGACATCATAGCCGCTGTAAAATCATAGCCACTCTAACATTATAGCCATTGTGACGTCATAGCCATTGTAACGTCAGGCCATTGTAACTTCACTGCCATAGTAACGTCATAGCCATTGTGACATCATATCCATTGTAACGTCATAGCCACTGTTACATCAGAGCCATTGTGATGTCATAGCCATTGTGACATCATATCCATTGTAACGTCATAGCCACTGTTACATCAGAGCCATTGTGATGTCATAGCCATTGTGACATCATATCCATTGTAACGTCATAGCCACTGTTACATCAGAGCCATTGTGATGTCATAGCCATTGTGACATCATATCCATTGTAACGTCATAGCCACTGTTACATCAGAGCCATTGTGATGTCATAGCCATTGTGACATCATATCCATTGTAACGTCATAGCCACTGTTACATCAGAGCCATTGTGATGTCATAGCCATTGTGACATCATATCCATTGTAACGTCATAGCCACTGTTACATCAGAGCCATTGTGATGTCATAGCCATTGTGACATCATATCCATTGTAACGTCATAGCCACTGTTACATCAGAGCCATTGTGATGTCATAGCCATTGTGACATCATATCCATTGTAACGTCATAGCCACTGTTACATCAGAGCCATTGTGATGTCATAGCCATTGTGACATCATATCCATTTTGACATCATAGCCATAGTGAGAATCTAGCCATCATGTTGGCATAGCGTTTGTAAATCCATAGCCATAGTAACATCATAGCCATTGTGACGTCATAGCCACTGTAACGTCATAGCCATTGTAATGTCATAGGCCATTGTCATCATAGCCATTGTAATGTCATAGCCATTGATATGTCATAGGCCACAAAAACGTCAATGCTTTGTGACATCATAGCCATTGTGACATTATACCCATTGTAACGTCAAAGCTATTGAACTCATAACCATTTTGTCATCATAGCCATTGTAATGTCATAGCCATTGATATGTCATAGGCCACAAAAACGTCAATGCTTTGTGACATCATAGCCATTGTGACATTATACCCATTGTAACGTCAAAGCTATTGAACTCATAACCATTTTGTCATCATAGCCATTGTAATGTCATAGCCATTGATATGTCATAGGCCACAAAAACGTCAATGCTTTGTGACATCATAGCCATTGTGACATTATACCCATTGTAACGTCAAAGCTATTGAACTCATAACCATTTTGTCATCATAGCCATTGTAATGTCATAGCCATTGATATGTCATAGGCCACAAAAACGTCAATGCTTTGTGACATCATAGCCATTGTGACATTAGAGCCATCATGATGGCATAGTCATTTGAAATCAAGGCCATCATGCTGGCATAGCTATTGTAAGTTCTTAGGCATTGGGACATTATAACCATTGTGACGTCATAGCCAATTTGACGTCATATCCACTGTACCGTCATATCCATTGTGATGTCATAGCAATTGTGACATCATATCCATTGTGATATCATAGCCTTAGTGAGATCATACCCATCATGTTGGCATAGCGTTTATAAATCCATAGCTTAGTAACATCTTAGCCATTGCAATGTCATAGCCATTGTGACATCATAGCCATTGTGACATCATAGCCGTGTAAAATCATAGCCACTCTAACATTATAGCCATTGTGACGTTATAGCCATTGTAACATCATAGCCATTGTGCCGTCATAGCGATTGTGACATCATATCCATTTTGATGTCATAGCCATTGTAACGTCATAGCCATAGTGAGATCATAGCCAACATGTTGGCATGGCGTTTGCAAATCCATAGCCATAGTAACATCATAGCCATTGCAATGTCATAGCTATTGTGACATCATAGCCACTGTAATGTCACCATCGTGCTGGCATACCCATTGTAAGTTTCTAGGCATTGTGACATTATAGACATTGTGATGTAATAACCATTGTAAAGTCATAGCCACTGTAACATCATATCATTGTGACGTCATATCCACTGTAATGCCATAGACATTGTGAAGTCATAGCCATTGTAACGTCTAGCCATTGTGGTGTCATAGCCATTGCAAAGTCATAGCTATTGTGACATCATAGCCTTAGTGAGATCATAGCCATCATGTTTTCATAGGGTTTGTAAATCCATAGCCATAGTAACATCAGAGCCATTGCAATGTCATAGCCATTGTGACATCATACCCATTGTAACATCATAGCCACTGTAACGTCATAGCCACTGTAACTTCATAGCCATTGTGACGTCATAGCCATTGTAACATCTTATCCATTGTAACGTCATAGCCACAGTAACATCATAGCAATTGTGATGTCATAGACATTGTTATATCATGACCATTGTAACACCAAAACCACTGTGACATCATAACCATTGTAGCCACTGTAATGTCAAAGCCATTGTAATGTCATAGCCAGTGTAACATCATAGCCAGTGTGACGTCATAACAATTGTAACGTCATTTCAATTGAACTAACAACCATTTTGACATCATAGCCATTGTTTTGTTATAGCCATTGTAATGTCATAGGCCACTAAAACTTCAATGTTATAGTTACATCATAGCCATTGTGACATTATAGCCATCATGAAGGCATAGTCATTTTGAAATCATTGCCATCGTGCTGGCATAGCCATTGAAAGTTTCTAGGCATTGTGACGTTATAGACATTGTGATGTAATAACCATTGTAAAGTCATAGCCACTGTAACATCATATCATTTTGACGTCATATCCACTGTAATGTCATAGACATTGTTAAGTCATAGCCATTGTAAGGTCTAGTGATTTTGATGTCATAGCCATTATAACATCATATCCATTGTGATATCATACAAATATTGAGATCATGGCCATTACGTTGGCATAGCGTTTGTTAATCCATAGCCATACTAACATCATAGACATTGCAATGTCATAGATATTGTGACATCATAGCCATTGTAACATCATAGCCATTGTAACATCATAGCCACAGTAAAGTCTTAGCCACTGTAACATCATAGCCATTCTGACGTCATAGCGACTGTAATGTCATAGACATTGTGAAGTCATTGCCATTGTAACGTATAGCCATTGTGATGTCATAGTCATTGTGACATCATATTTATTGTGCCATCATAGCCAAAGACAGATCATAGCCATTGTGACGGCATAGCGACTATGAATTCATAGCCATAGTAACGTCATAGCCATTGTGACCTCATAGCCAAAGTGAGATCATAGCCATCAGGTTGGCATAGAGTTTCTTAATCCATAGCCATACTAACATCATACCAATTGCAATGTCATAGCCATTGTGGCATTATAGCAATTGTATCGTCATAGCCATTTTAACGTCATAGCCACTGCAACGTCATAGCCACTGTAATATCATAGAAATTGTGACGTCATAGCCACTGAAATGTCATAGACAGTGTGAAGTCATAGCCATTGTAACGCCTAGCCATTGTGATGTCATAGCCATTGTGACACCATATTTATTGTGACATCATAGACATAGTGAGACCATAGCCAATATGTTGGCATAGCAATTGTGACTTCATAGCCATAGTAACGTCATAGCCAGTGTGACATCATATCCATTGTGACATCATAGCCATAGTGAGATCGTAGCCATCATGTTGGCATAGCGTTTGTAAATCCATAGTCATAGTAGCATCATACCCATGGCAATGTCATAGCCATTTTGACATCATAGCCATTGTGACGTCATAGCGACTGCAATGTCATAGCCACTGTAACATCATAGCCATTGTGACGTCATAGCCTCTGTAATATTATAGCCATTGTGACGACATAGGCATTGTAAGGTCATATCCATGGTAACATCATAGCCATTGTGTTTTCATAGCCACTGTAATCTCATAGACATTGCGAATTCCTAGCCATTATAAGGTCTAGCCATAGTGATGTCATAGCCATTGTGACATCATAGCCATTGTGACGTCATAGCCATTGTAATGTCATAGCCACTGTAACATCATAGCCATTGTGACATCATAGCCAATGTAATGTCATAGACATTGTGAAGTCATAGCCATTGTAAGGTCTAGCCATTGTTATGTCATAGCCATTGTGACATCAGATTTATTGTGACATCATAGCCATAGTGAGATCATAGCCATAATGTTGGCATAGCGATTGTGATTTCATAGCCATAGTAAACTCATAATCATTGGACATCATATCCATTTTAACGTCATAGCCACTGTAACATCATAGCCATTGTGACGTCATAGCCATTATAACATCTTCTCTGTTGTAACGTAATAGCCACTGTAACATCATAGCCATTGTGACGTCATAGCCATTATAACATCTTCTCTGTTGTAACGTAATAGCCACTGTAACATCATAGCCATTGTGACGTCATAGCCATTATAACATCTTCTCTGTTGTAACGTAATAGCCACTGTAACATCATAGCCATTGTGACGTCATAGCCATTATAACATCTTCTCTGTTGTAACGTAATAGCCACTGTAACATCATAGCCATTGTGACGTCATAGCCATTATAACATCTTCTCTGTTGTAACGTAATAGCCACTGTAACATCATAGCCATTGTGACGTCATAGCCATTATAACATCTTCTCTGTTGTAACGTAATAGCCACTGTAACATCATAGCCATTGTGACGTCATAGCCATTATAACATCTTCTCTGTTGTAACGTAATAGCCACTGTAACATCATAGCCATTGTGACGTCATAGCCATTATAACATCTTCTCTGTTGTAACGTAATAGCCACTGTAACATCATAGCCATTGTGACGTCATAGCCATTATAACATCTTCTCTGTTGTAACGTAATAGCCACTGTAACATCATAGCCATTGTGACGTCATAGCCATTATAACATCTTCTCTGTTGTAACGTAATAGCCACTGTAACATCATAGCCATTGTGACGTCATAGCCATTATAACATCTTCTCTGTTGTAACGTAATAGCCACTGTAACATCATAGCCATTGTGACGTCATAGCCATTATAACATCTTCTCTGTTGTAACGTAATAGCCACTGTAACATCATAGCCATTGTGACGTCATAGCCATTATAACATCTTCTCTGTTGTAACGTAATAGCCACTGTAACATCATAGCCATTGTGACGTCATAGCCATTATAACATCTTCTCTGTTGTAACGTAATAGCCACTGTAACATCATAGCCATTGTGACGTCATAGCCATTATAACATCTTCTCTGTTGTAACGTAATAGCCACTGTAACATCATAGCCATTGTGACGTCATAGCCATTATAACATCTTCTCTGTTGTAACGTAATAGCCACTGTAACATCATAGCCATTGTGACGTCATAGCCATTATAACATCTTCTCTGTTGTAACGTAATAGCCACTGTAACATCATAGCCATTGTGACGTCATAGCCATTATAACATCTTCTCTGTTGTAACGTAATAGCCACTGTAACATCATAGCCATTGTGACGTCATAGCCATTATAACATCTTCTCTGTTGTAACGTAATAGCCACTGTAACATCATAGCCATTGTGACGTCATAGCCATTATAACATCTTCTCTGTTGTAACGTAATAGCCACTGTAACATCATAGAAATTCTGACGTCATAGACATTGTAATATCATATCCATTGTAACATCAAAGGCACTGTAAAATCATAGCCATTGTGACGTCGTAGCCAGTGTAACGTCATAGCCATTGTAATATCTTAGCCTCAGTAACATCATATACATTGTGACGTCATAGATATTGTAACATCATATCCTTTGTAACATCAAAGGCACTGTAACATCATAGCCATTGTAGTGAATTAATAGCCATTATAAGGTCTAGCCATTGTGATGTCATAGTCGTTGTAACATCATAGCCATTGTAGTGAATTAATAGCCATTATAAGGTCTAGCCATTGTGATGTCATAGTCGTTGTAACATCATAGCCATTGTAGTGAATTAATAGCCATTATAAGGTCTAGCCATTGTGATGTCATAGTCGTTGTAACATCATAGCCATTGTAGTGAATTAATAGCCATTATAAGGTCTAGCCATTGTGATGTCATAGCAATTGTGACATCATAGCCATTGTAATGTCATAGCCACTGTAACATCAAAGCCATTGTGACATCATAGCCACTGTAATCTCATAGACATTGTGAATTAATAGCCATTATAAGGTCTAGCCATTGTGATGTCATAGCAATTGTGACGTCATAGCCATTGTAATGTCATAGCCACTGTAA
>NW_005371540.1:1645484-1647050 GCF_000412655.1 Myotis brandtii
ATTTTGATGTCATAGCCATTATGACATCATATCCATTCTGACATCATAGACATAGTGAGATCACAGCCATCATGTTGGCATAGCGTTTGTTAATCCATAGCCATAGTAACATCATAGCCACTGCAATGTCATAGCGATTGTGACATCATAGCCACTGTGACATCATAGCCATTGTAACATCACAGCCAATGTAACATCATAGCCATTGTGACGTCATAGCCACTGTAATGTCATAGACATTGTGAGGTCATAGCCATTATAATGTATATCCATTGTGATGTCATAGGAATTGTGACATCATATTTATTGTGACATCAGAGCCATCGTGAATTAATAGCCATCCTGTAGGCCTAGCAATAGTTACTTCATAGCCATAGTAACTTCATAGCCATTGTGACATCTTGTCCATTGTAACGTCATAGCCACTGTAACATCATAGAAATTGTGACGTCATAACAGTGTAAAGTCATAGCCATTGTAATATCTCATAAAATCACAGCCATTGTGAAGTGATAACCACTGTAATGTCATAGATATTATGAAGTCATAGCCATTATAACGTCTATCGTTTGTGATGTCATAGCCATTGTGACATCAGATTTATTGTGACAGCACAGCCATAGTGAAATCATAGCTATCATGTTCGCATAGCTATTGTGACTTCATCGGCATAGTGACGTCATAGCCATTGTGACACCTTATCCATTGTAACATCATAGCCACACTAACATCATAGCCATTGTGACATCATAGACATTGTAACGTCATAGCCACTGTAACGTCAGAGCCACTGTAACATCATACCCATGGTGACATCATAGCCACTGTAATGTCATAAATATTGTGAAATCATAGCCATTGTAAGGTCTAGCAATTGTGATGTCATAGCCATCGTGACATCATATATATTGTGACATCTTAGCCATAGTGAGATCATAGCCATCATGTTTGCATAGCTATTGTGACTTCATAGCCATAGTAACATCATAGCCATTGTGACGTCATAGCCACTCTAACGTCACAACCTCTGTAACGTCATAGCCATTGACTTCATAACCATTTTGATATCATATCCTTTGTTACATCATAGCCATTGTAATGTCATAGGCCACTAAAATGTCAAGGCTATTTTGACAACATAGGCATTGTGACATTATAGCCATCATGATGACATAGTCAGTTTGAAATCATTGCCATCGTGCTAGCATAGCCATTGTAAGTTCCTAGGCATTGTGACATTTTAGCCAGTGTGAAGTAATAGCCATTGTAATGTCATAGCCACTGTAACATCATACCATTGTGATGTCATAGCCACTGTAATGACATAGACATTGTTAAGTCATAGCCAATGTAACGTCAAGTCATTTTGATATCATAGCCATTGTGACATCATATTTATTGTGACATCATAGCCATAGGCAGACCATAGCCATCATGTTGGCATAGCGTTTGTTAATCCATAGCCATACTGACATCATAGCCATTGCAATGTCATAGCCATTGTGACGTTGTAGCCATTGTAACGTCACAGCCACTGTAACATCATAGCCATTGTGACATCATAGC
>NW_005371540.1:1648686-1651700 GCF_000412655.1 Myotis brandtii
CCACTGTAATATCATAGATATTGTGAAGTCATAGCCATTATGACATCATATCTATTGTGATATCATAGCCATAGTGAGATCATAGCCATCATGTTGTCATAGCGTTTGTAAATCCATAGCCATAGTAACATCATAGCCATTGCAATGTCATAGCCATTGTGACATCAAAGCCATTTTGATGTCATAGCCACTCTACTGTCATAGCCACTGTAACATCATCGCCATTTTGACGTCATAGCTATTGTGACGTCATAGCCACAGTAAGGTCATAGCCACTGTAACAATATAGCCATTGTGATTACATAGCCATTGTAACTTCATAGCCACGGTAACATCATAGCCATTGTGACGTCATAGCCACTGTAATGTCATAGACATTGTAACATCTAGTCATTTTGATGTCATAGCCATTATGACATCATATCCATTCTGACATCATAGCCATAGTGAGATCACAGCCATCATGTTGGCATAGCGTTTGTAAATCCATAGCCATAGTAACATCATAGCCATTGCAATATCATAGCTGTTGTGACATCATAGACATTGTGACAGCATAGCCTCTGTAACATCATAGGCACTATAACATCATAGCCATTGTGACGTCATAGCCACTGTAATGTCATAGACATTGTAACATCTAGTCATTTTGATGTCATAGCCATTATGACATCATATCCATTCTGACATCATAGCCATAGTGAGATCATAGCCATCATGTTGGCATAGCGTTTGTAAATCCATAGCCATAGTAACATCATAGCCATTGCAATATCATAGCTGTTGTGACATCATAGACATTGTGACAGCATAGCCTCTGTAACATCATAGGCACTATAACATCATAGCCATTGTGACGTCATAGCCACTGTAATGTCATAGACATTGTAACATCTAGTCATTTTGATGTCATAGCCATTATGACATCATATCCATTCTGACATCATAGCCATAGTGAGATCATAGCCATCATGTTGGCATAGCGTTTGTAAATCCATAGCCATAGTAACATCATAGCCATTGCAATATCATAGCTGTTGTGACATCATAGACATTGTGACAGCATAGCCTCTGTAACATCATAGGCACTATAACATCATAGCCATTGTGACGTCATAGCCACTGTAAAGTCATAGCCATTATACCAATATAGCCATTGTGACTTCATAGCCATTGTGACTTCATAGATATTGTAACATCATAGCCACTGTAATATCAAGCCATTGTGACGTTTCAGACACTGTAATGTCAAAGACATTGTGAAGTCATAGCCAATGTGATGTCATAGCCATTGTGACATCATAGCCATAGTGAGATCATAGCCATCATGTTGGCATAGCGTTTGTAAATCCATAGCCGTAGTAACATCATAGCCATTGCAATGTCATAGTTTTGTGACATCATAGCCATTGTGTCGACATAGCCATTGTAATGTCATAGCCACTGTAACACCATAGCCATGGTGACGTCATAGCCACTGTAATGGCATAGACATTGTGAAGTCATAGCCATTGTGACGTATAGCCATTGTGATGTCATAGCCATTGTGACATCATATTTATCGTGACATCATAACCATAGTGAGATCATAGCCATCATGTTGTCATAGCGTTTGTGACTTCATCGCCACAGTAACATCATAGCCATTGTGACATCATATCAATTGTAACATCATAGCCACTGTCACATGTTAGGCATTGTGACGTCATAGCCACTGTAATGTCATAGACATTGTAACATCTAGTCATTTTGATGTCATAGCCACTCTACTGTCATAGCCACTGTAACATCATCGCCATTTTGACGTCATAGCTATTGTGACGTCATAGCCACTGTAATGTCATAGACATTGTAACATCTAGTCATTTTGATGTCATAGCCACTCTACTGTCATAGCCACTGTAACATCATCGCCATTTTGACGTCATAGCTATTGTGACGTCATAGCCACAGTAAGGTCATAGCCACTGTAACAATATAGCCATTGTGATTACATAGCCATTGTAACTTCATAGCCACGGTAACATCATAGCCATTGTGACGTCATAGCCACTGTAATGTCATAGACATTGTAACATCTAGTCATTTTGATGTCATAGCCATTATGACATCATATCCATTCTGACATCATAGCCATAGTGAGATCACAGCCATCATGTTGGCATAGCGTTTGTTAATCCATAGCCATAGTAACATCATAGCCATTGAAATGTCATAGCCACTGTAACTTCATAGAAATTATGACGTCATAGCCAGTGTAACATCATATCCATTGTAACTTCATAGCCACTGTAACATCATACCCATTGTGATATTATAGCCATTAGGATGGCATAGTCATTTTGAAATCATTGCCATCGTTCTTCCATAGCCATTGTAAGTTCCTAGGCATTGTGACATTATAGACATTGTGACGTAACAGCCATTGTAACGTCATAGCCACTGTAACATCATAGAAATTCTGACGTCATAGCCATTGTAACCTCATAGCCACTGTAAAATCACAGCCATTGTGAAGTGATAACCACTGTAATGTCATAGATATTATGAAGTCATAGCCATTATAACGTCTATCGTTTGTGATGTCATAGCCATTGTGACATCAGATTTATTGTGACAGCACAGCCATAGTGAAATCATAGCTATCATGTTCGCATGACTTCATAGCGTTTGTAACATCATAGCCATTGTTACATCATACCCACTGTAATGTCATAGACATTGTGAAGTCATAGCCATTGTAACGTCTAGCCATTGTGACATCGTATCCATTGTGACATCATAGCCATAGTGAGATCATAGCCATCATGTTGGCATAACGTTTGTAAATCCATAGCAATAGTAACATGATAGCCATTGCAATGTCCTAGCCATTGTGACTTCATAGCGTTTGTAACATCATAGCCATTGTTACGTCATACCCACTGTAATGTCATAGACATTGTGAAGTCATAGCCATTGTATCATATCCACTGATATGTCATAGGCCACTAAAACGTCAATGTTATAGTTAC
>NW_005371541.1:0-36601 GCF_000412655.1 Myotis brandtii
TTCCCTGGACACTCTACTCTATATCCATTTCCCCTTTTTAGACAATATGCTCTTCTGTTTTATGTGTCTAGATCTCGTCTCCCTCATAAGAACATGAGTTCTGCAAGCGCTGAGATGTTATTTTTTTCCCTCTGTATCTTTCAAGGTACTAAACATTTTTTAAAGTCTCAATAAATATTTGAGGAATCTTATAGGGATAAAGAATTGGTCTAATATACAAGTTCCATAAGGGTGGGAATCAGGCTTGTTTTGTTCCCAGATATGTATCCAGTAGGTAGTATAACCTGGTGTGTAGTAGGTGTTCAAAATGTAGTTTGTGATTGACAAAATGAATGAATTAAAGCTAAGAGACAGAATCACAAAGTGACAATAAAACCCTCCTATGTCAGTTTTTATAGCACCTATTTAACTGGTAAGGGTATCAAGAGAAAGAAAGAGATACCTAAGACTATCTCAAATCGAGCGTCACCTGTCTAGGTGAAAAATAGAAGCCAGAGCATACATATGCTGAAACACTAGCACAGGCAGATGCATCATAACAATCTGAATCCAGGCACCTGTTGAATCCTCCAAAGAATCAAGATTGCTCTAACCTTTGGTCTGGATGGAGGACCAGGTGTCATGGAAAAACAATGTCCCAAAGCTTCGAACAGTCAGAAAAGCAAGGGGGAGGGAACTAGCTCAGATCTAGTGGATCTGCCCACAGAGGGATCACTGTGAGATAATCCTAATTAAAATGATATTTTAGCTCTCTTCTCGATTTTAGGATGAGGGCTCATGTTAGGAACTTTCCTTTCATAGTCTATGTTCTATTCTAGCATTTGTTATACCTGCAATACAATTATTTTTTTGTATGATAAGTTTCTTTAATATTTGTTACCCCTGCAAAGTTCACAAGCTTCATGAAGGCTCCTGTATCCCTCATGCCTGGAATAAAGCCTGAAGTATAGTAGGCACTCAATCTGTTGAGTGAATAAGGACTTTTAGGTCTCTTCTCAAGTGTGTGTGGTGTGTGTGTGTGTGTGTGTGTGTGTGTGTGTGTGTATGTGTGTGTATGTTCATGCAATCAAGAGACAGAAAGAGAGAGAGTATATTGAAAATTTCTGGATAGACCTGAAGACTCTAAGAAAGTCTCAGAGGAAAACACTCAAACCCTTTAAGGGAATGGGAAATGAGTGCTAAGAGAAAGAAAAATGAGTTGACATTGCAAAATTTAGAGATAAATATGTTACAGAATCAGGCAGCTCTGTGAAGAGAAAGGTGCCTATTCTTAGCTCTCTGATGTTATTTGTGCCATAAAATTCAAATAATAGCAGCTTTCCCTTACATCAGGGTTAATCGGGTTGTATATGTGAAGCATTGAACCCAGTCTCCCATTCCTGGACAAGAAATTGCTCACCCTCTTGATAATTTTATTTTAGTTCACAAGTTCATGAGCCAGTTTCTCTTTAGGGAATATGGTGAAATAGATTCAAGGGGGAAAAACAGGAGATAACAACACAGCATAACAGAATGGATTATACATGTTGAAAAACCACTCAAAGCTTTGCCAAACAAAACAAAACAAAAAACACTAGAAAATGTTTCCTC
The DNA here is from genome assembly GCF_000412655.1 of Myotis brandtii. Classification (NCBI taxonomy): domain Eukaryota; kingdom Metazoa; phylum Chordata; class Mammalia; order Chiroptera; family Vespertilionidae; genus Myotis; species Myotis brandtii. The sequence goes on from NW_005371541.1 coordinate 1,591, forward strand.
TGATTTCAGACCGTTGTAAATACTATTACCCCTGTGTATGGCCATATCTATATATCTCTCCATTCATAGCTCTGACTGCATTTGCCCATATATTTTAATTAGTAATAAGTGTTTAGCATTGATAGGTAAATAAGTTAAAAATTAAATTTTATAAAACGAATAAAAAGTTTAAATATCTTCCTCTTCCTCCTTTTCCTTTTTCTTCCTGTTACTTTGGAGCATCTTACGCAGTTTTGATGAAGTTTAAATGTTTCTTTGGCTGCTAAAGGCCACAGTAAAGTTTTTAGAGCCGTGGTTGGCAAACTGCGGCTCGAGAGCCACATGCGGCTCTTTGGCCCCTTGAGTGTGGCTCTTCCTAAGCCTTAGGAATACCCTAATTAAGTTAATAACAATGTACCTACCTATATAGTTTAAGTTTAAAAAATTTGGCTCTCAAAAGAAATTTCAATCATTGTACTGTTGATATTTGGCTCTGTTGACTAATGAGTTTGCCGACCACTGATCTAGAGCAACCACTAAGAAAATTACACAAAGCAACATACTCCAAAACACTATAAATCAAGTTGAAATTCTAAAAAAATGTTCAAGTAAGCTACCAAGACCAAGAAAGGAGAAACAGGACTGAAACAAAGGAAACAAAAAATATAAGTTCTGGCAAGAGTTGGGCATTTTTCTTTATTCACAGGCTGAGGAGCATTAATGTCTGTAAGGGACTCCTCCATGACCTAAGTGCCCCGTGAGATGGAGTAACTCTGGGTAAATCTTATTTTATGTTTATTATTAAAATGAGTGGAGGTTGTTATAATTTCCTGGTAGATGTTCAATGAAGCAGGGCCTCAAATAACACAGGGACTAAATCTGTTTAGATAAAGTACCTAAAACAAACAGTATTTTAACAGGTGAAATTACTTTCCTTTTCTGTTTTCCCTGGATATTTGACATTACAGACACCCCATCAGAATGTGTTTGTGCTCCTGGGAGGGACCTAAAGGAAGTCAGAAAAATCTTCCTGAGGGGTTTTTTGAAGAAAATGAATGTGTCAAAGCTAGAATTTGGGAGGCAATGTTTTACACAGGGGAGGAATATGAACAAAAGAATAAAGGTGAGGGAGGAAACAAAGATGTTATAAATGCTGGAAGCCAAGTGGGAGAGGCAGAGTGCTGGCCAGGTAGGTAAGAGGCAGATCTGGAAAAGTCTTGTGCATTTTGCAAAAGAGTGTAACCTTATTTTACAGGGAAGAGGGAGCCATAAAAAGATGTTAAGCAGAGTGGTAGCACAATTGGCTTCACAATTAGTTTTATAAAGCTCTCAGAAATGTGGTGACCACTGGATTGGAAAGAATGAAGAATGGCACAAGAGAGGACCAATCAGGAGGCTATTGGAATGACTCTTGTAAGGAAGGATCTGGCTGGAACTGAGGCCATGTCAATGAATTGAGACAGGGGTGTGCATATAAGAGGTCTTCAGGAGTCTGAATCTACAAGTATGGTGACTGATTGTATGTGGAGGTAGAGAGAGGCATCAAGGATAACTAACAATTAGGTTTCTGACTTGGCTACCAGGAGGAACGAGAGATTTGCATCTGTTTGTCTGCTAAGAGAAAAAAAACAGGGATGGTGGAAAACACTGGGTAGACTGGACAGCTGGAGGTTATTTGATGTCATGAGGTCTTATAAAAACAAGAGGGCATGGGATGCCAATGGTAGGAGAGATATCGCTTTCTCCGAGACAAGAGAGCAGAGATTAAAGAGGGAAGACATAGGCTGTGCTGGAGCAGAGGATGGGATAGCAGTGCTCAGAGACTGGGGCACTTCTGGAACTTTCTCTAAAAGTAATAGAAAAGATCTTTGGACCACAGTGTTAGGTAAAGGGGAGAGTGGTGAAGGTTTGAATTTTTTTGGACAGTAGAAAGGAACATTGCCCAGGAACAGGCAGAGGAGTGTCTAGACAGGTTAGTGGTTTTGAATGGGCTGAAGGAAACCATAAACTAGTAGTTGTACCATTCTGCTCAGTTTGTGACACATAACGTTCCCCTACATTGTATGATAACTCGCTTTTCTTAAGACCACAATGATGGAAGAGACTGTGTTTCGTTGAACCTGGAGAATCATCACTGTTCAGAACAGGACGTGACCCGTATGAGATGCTCAATATACTTTTATTGACTTGAAATCTGTGGAGCTACAAAGCAGCCGACATGAAATGCTATTAGCAAGCATAACTTTCTTCAACTGCATTAAATGGCAGTGCCTTGGAGAATACCGAAAGTAGAACAGTCAATATTTTAGGATTATCCTCCCAGGAGTGACAGTTCTCTGTGAATAGGTGTGTCTGAAAAGACCAATTTGCTGCCAATAGTCACTTCCCTGCTGCAGACTCAGGGTTTAATGATTAAGGCAAGGCAGAGCACCTGGCATTGTTTACAGTGCTCTTTCTTCACAGTGACAAGCTAAGGGTACTCAGGGAGAAAAGTGAAGGGAGGTAGAAAAAGAGATAAAGAAGGAGAAGAGTGAGCTGAGGCCAACTGTCAATTTAAAGGTGTTGATTGATACTTTGTATATGTTATAAGGCAAAGGGCACTGAGTTGGACTAAAAAATAAAAAGGAAACACCTAGGTTGTAGTTTCAGCTCAGCTTCTCACTAATTATATGACCTTTGACCTGTGACCTTTAATCAATTTGCTGAGATTCAAGTTCTTTGTTGTCAGAGGAGACTCATTGGATGGTTATTTTTTTTTTAATTGAGATATAACTGACATAACATGACATTAGTTTTGGGTATACAGCATAATGATTTGATATTTGTTCACATTAGGGGATGATTACCATAATAAGTCTAGTTAACATCCATCACCATACATAGTCACAAATTTTCTTCCTTGTGATGAGAAATCTTAAGATCTACTATCTTAGCAAATAAATTTCAGTATACAATACAGTATTATTAACTGCAGTTATCATGCTGTGTGTTATATCCCCAAGACTTATTTATCATATGACTGGAAGATTGTACCTTGGATGATTTTGTTAGTAAACATTTTGATAACTTCCCAGCATTGTAAAAATATGTTTATTATCATTTAAGTCTACAGATAAGAACTTTGACCCAAAGCAAACTTACATTGTGTGCATGAATTTCCATACCTTTTCTCATGCTTTTACCTTTGCTATTACCCATCCCAGCCCAAGATTCCTTTTTTTCTCTTTCTTCAATCTCTTCAGAATTTTGCCTCCAGAAAATCCTTACATAGAAGTTGAAATTTAAATATAATTCAGTATTCACTTCCGAAGGTACCTTTTTTCAGTGTATTCAGTATGATCATTGACACACCATCCTTCCGATCTCTAAAAATTGGCAAATATGAGGTGATTTGTCAATGCAATCCAACAACTGCTTACTGAGTTGCTATTATATGCCAAGCTCTGTATTAGGTGCAGGGAATACAGGCTTCAGTTATAATAGGGAAAATGAACATAACTTATTCGACTCAAACAGTTACTAAATGTTCATATTAAATTATAAAATATTAATAGAAAAACAGGAAAGAAATTAATTCTATCTGGAATGTTTAGAGATCGCTTCCTAGAAGCTATGATATTTGAAGATTGAACACAATCAATACAATTTTATCAGACAGAAAAGGGGTAATGGACATTTCAGGTAGAGAAACCAGCTTGGACAAAGGCCTAGAGCTAGCAAAGAGGGCCGTGTGTTGGGAGGAACGACAGGTAGCCTACCTGCTAGATTGCTCATTCTCCAATATTATATTCTTTCTAGAAGCTTAAAAAATCAAATATGGACATAAGGGTCTCAAAAATGGTTAGTTCCATTGCTTTTTGGAGGGTGTGGCTACCAGAGACTCTGGAACTGTGACACAGAAGGGGAGTGATAAAAGCTGTGAAACATACCAAAGGCACTGTCACCAGAGGAAACAGTGGCCTAGAAGGGCAGTGATAACACCCGCTGAACCTACAAGAGCTGTCACCAGCAGATGTTACCTAGACTTATTGTGGCGATCATTTTTCAGTATGTACTAATATCTAATCCTTATGTTGTATACCTAAAACTAATATTATATTACCAGAGGCCCAATGCACAAAATTTATACAATAGTAGGCCTTCCTTCCCCTGGCTGCCGGTACCAGCTTCCCTCTGGCACCCGGGACCTGAGCTTCCCTCCAGCTGCTGGCATGCACCCAGGACCTGGGCTTACCTCACAGCCCCAGCTTCGTCTGGAAGGTCGTCCGGAAGGACGTCCAGAAGGACATTGGTCTAATTAGCATATTATGTTTTTATTATTATAGATATATCAATTATACCTGAATTTAAAAAAGAAAAACAGCTGTCACCAGGAGCAACACGTACAGACCAGTGTACTAAGCCCCATGTTCTGTGGAGGGCTCAAAGATGGTTAAGGGTTTGCTGTGATTTGGGAAACAATTAACAATAGAGAAGAAAGGAAGAGGAGTATGCAAGTTGGTGTTTTACACACACACACACACACACACACACACACACACACACGCCCCTACGCCCCTCATCACTTGAGATATTCAGATAATACAGGGTGCATGGAAGCCCACCTCTTCACCCTAAATTCTAAATCTCATGACAGTGACATAGCCATGGGCTTCTTTCTAAGAACTAGTGGTGAAGCTGGATTTAATTTCAGGCTCTGCTACTTGTCAGATACGGGAACTTGGCCAAACTATTTGGCCTCCATAAAACAATACTTTCTTTTCCATATGGCAGTGGGGATTTACAGTGATGTATGTAAAGCAACCTCAGAATACCTCACATTTGCAATGTGCCCATTATGACTCTTGTCTTAATTCAATCGCCTTTCTCCTATATTGAATAATCATGATGATTTAATTTGCAGATTTCACCACCCAGTCTCACACTGTTTTGAACACTGTTAGTGCCACCACCTAGCCTTGCCAAAGCCACAGCTCCTGAATAGGAATTATCGAGGGTAATGCTTTTCTTGTGAGAAGGTAGGTGGACAGTTACACTTTACCTGTCTTATAGATGCCCACACAGAGGCAGAGACCTTGGATGCAGCCCAAGAATTTCAGACTGAGAACAAAAACTATAATTAAATGCCTTTACCTCCCAGCCTGCAGACTCAGTCATTCTGCAATCTTGTCCACACAACCGTATGTCAACAGAGAGCTGAGAGGAACAACTGCCATTAAGCTCCCCCTGCACCATGCAGCACTGCATGGCATTTCACAGGGAATGAATCCTTTGGAAAAATCCAATTTGGAGAGCAGCGAGAGTAATACCAAAACAAGAGATTGTGCTTTAAGCATATCAAGTCAAAGATAGATGTGTGTATTTGGTAATGGTAAAAGGAAACAGTCATTCATTTTTTGTGGTTCAAAAATTGGATTTTCCTGAAGATCAAAACAAGCTCCTTTCTTTGGACTCATGTTGATGATACTTGCTAACAGAGAACGCTGGGGGCAAGAATTGAAGCCATGGCATGTTGAATAGCTTCCTCAAAATTTATTGTCCCATTTGTGTATTCGAAAATCTGAATTGTAAGAAGAATGATATGTATCTCAGTTAGGTCTGGCCTTATGTAAGATTCTTCATTTTGGAAATTTATTAATATTCCCTAGGCGATTTTTCCTCCAAGAGAAAGGCAGTGGTGGCATGATGTTTAATAAGTTTGCAGTAACATTAAGCTCCATTAATCTGAATTAGTATATCTGCCTTTTGCTTTGATGGTTTACTACTGTAATTCACAGGTAGCAAAATATAGAGTCAGCCAGTTTTGATTGACTATGCTTGAAAATGTATTACGTGTCATTGAATATATTGCCAGTCTTGGGGATAATCTACACCATGTATTTTATTTTTGTATATTAATTTTTTAAAATTCTTGGCATTAATGTTAGTACATAAACACATAAAGCTCGGGGAACATCAAGTGAATGAATAAGGATTTTGTGCAACATCAAAGAAAATAAGTGGTGGATTCAACATTCAAGTTCTATGCTTGAGAATATTCGAGTCTTCTGGTTTAGAATTACAAACTGGGACCTGGGTGAGACAGATTCAGGAACTGCTTGGCTATAGTTTCTGAAGGTCCTAGGGGAGGTTGCTATGAGTAACCGGTCCTAGGAAATTGCTGTGAGTATGTGTTTATGGTTGGTCTTACATGTTCATATGTACGTGGGTATGTTCTATCTGCTGAAACTTTATCAGGTCCAGATAGACTGGAAGTACTTTAGAATTTGGTTTAAATATATAATAAAAATGGTAATTCCTATACACCAGGCAGAGTTATAGGCTTTCCCATGGATTATTTTACTTTAAACCTGATATTGTTATCCTCATTTTCTAAATGGAGCACTGAGGCCTAGGGAACTTGGTTTTCATACACAAGAAAGCAGTAGAATAGGGACTTTGAACTTAGAAAGCTGAGTTCAAGATCTGGGGCTCTAAATAAGCAGTCTCCAAGAGTAGGCTGTACCCAGGCCTGTGTGCTGGGGTCCAACCCTAGCAGGTCCAGGGGTCCCCAAAGGTGTGGACGGAGTCCGCGAAGAAGGAATGACACAGAGACAGCGTTCAGTTGATCAGCAGCCTAGCCAGGATCTCTAGCCAGGATCTCCAGCCAAGTTCTGGTCAGGATCTCCAGTGAAGTTCTGGTTCTCCAGCCAGGTTCCGTCGCCAGGTTCTATCCAGGTTCTCTTGCCAGGTTCTATCCAGGATCTCCAGCCATGTTCTGTTGCCAGGTTCTAGCCAGGTTCTCCAGCCAGGTTCTGTGTAGGTTCTCTTGCCATGTTCTGTCTAGGTTCTCCAGCCAAGTTCTGTAGCAAGGTTCAGTCCAGGATCTTTTGCCATGTTCTCTCGCTAGGTTCTATCTCTAGGTTCTGTCTCTAGGTTCTGTCTTTAGGGTTCTGTCTCTAGGTTCTGTCCAGGATCTTTTGCCATGTTCTCTCCCTAGGTTATCTATCTCTAGGTTCTGTGTGTAGGTTCTGTCCCTAGGTTCTGTCCCTAGGTTCTGTCTGTAGGTTCTGTCTCTAGGTTCTGTCTAGGATCTCTAGCCAAGTCCTGTCTCTAGGTTCTGTGTCTATGTTCTGACTCTAGGTTCTGAGCGGGTCCAGGGGTCCCCAAAGGTGTGGACGGAGTCGGCAAAGAAGGAATGACACGGGGTCAGCGTTCAGTTGATCAGCATAGTTGGGTTCTCCCTCCAGGATCTCCAGCCAAGTTCTGTCTAAGATCTCCAGCCAAGTTCTGTGTACAGGTTCTCTCACTAGGTTCTCCAGCCAGGTTCTCCAGGTTCTCCAGCCAGGTTCTCCAGGTTCTCCAGCCAGGTTCGTTACATCTGTATTTATACCAGTTGATTTTAATCCTATCAATTTCTATTCCAAAGGTTAGGGTGTTTCTTATCTCCATTCCAGGGAGTAAAGATTATGTAGCTTAAGCGTGATTGTTTGTAGTTAAAGTGATTAACTACCCGCCTGGCACCTAGTTAAGGGGTTTTATCTCCTCCCTAACTTCAGGGAAAAATCCCTACCTGGGGAAACAACCTTTCTCAGAGAGGTGACCTTGGTTAAAACAAGGGGAGCAAACATATTAAGAACAGTATGCTATATACGCCAGGTCCCTTGAAACATATGCTGTGCAGACGTTTCTTCTCTGCAGCAACTGTGTCAAGCAGCAAGGATGGACCGGCTCCTGGCACCTATGTGGGATCATTCTCCTGATTTTTTTCCACCTCATATACCTGGTTCCCCAGAGTTTCTAACAGTCATTTCTGTGACAGGAAATTTTTTTTTAAAAGGTATTTTACCCTAAATAAACCAACAAAAAATTATCCTCTGAACATAATTCTACCATTCATCATTACTCTATGTCAAAATCTCTTCTATTTGGCATTTTGTGCTGGTATTTGCATCATTTATTCATTAATATTTATTGAGCTCTTGCAATGTGACAGGCACTGTTTAATTATTTGGATTCCATCATGAAAAAAAACTGACCAAGATCCCTAACCTCATGGATCTTATACTCTAGCAGGCGAGATAGAAAACAGAAAAGAAATAGAGTATGGCCCTAGCTGGTTTGGCTCTGTGGATAGAGTGTCAGCCTGCGGACTGAAGGGTCCTGGGTTTGATTCTGGTCAAGGGCTCAATACTGGGGTAGGGAGCGTGCAGAGGAAGCTGATCAATAATTCTCTCTCATCATTGATGTTTCTATCTCTCCTCCCTTCCTCTCTGAAATAAATAAAAATATATTTTAAAAAAAGAAATAGAGTATGTATGTGAACCATAGGGTTTATTAGAAGTTGACCATTACTATCTTATCTAATAAAGAGGGAATATGCAAATTGACCATCATGCCATACCAGTCAAATGGCTGTGCTCACAGCGGAGGCAGGGATTCCATAACACAAAATGGCTGTGCCCACAGTGGAGGCCGAGTTCCCATAATAAGCCTTAACAAACAATCAGCAGGGACCTGAGGCTTTGCCCCCCACCTGGTAGGCTTGACAGGGGACCTCAGGCCATGCCTCCTGCCCTGGCGCCAGGCTGGGGGACCTCAGGATGTGCCCCGCCGCCGGGCAGGGCTTGACGGGGGACCTCAGGCCATGCCCTCCACCCTGGCACTGGACCAGGGAACCTGAGGTCATGCCCCATGCCCCAGCGCTGGGCCGTGGGACCTGAGGCCGCACCCCCCACCTGGCAGGGCTTGACAGGGGACCTCAGGCCATGCCTCCTGCCCCGGTGCCTGGCTGGGGGACCTCAGGCTACGCCCCCCACCCCAGCGCCGGGCCAGAGGACCTGAAGCTGCACCCCCCACACCATGCGGGGCTTGACAGGGGACCTGAGGCTGCACTGGGGGACCTGAGGCTGCGCCCCCCCCCCAGCAGGGCTTGATGGGGGACCTGAGGCTGTGCTCCCTGCCCAGTGGGGCTTGACAAGGGTGGGGCCGGCTGGGTCTGGATCTCACCCAATGGGGGTGGGGCCAGCTGGGTCTGGGTCTAGCACGATTTTGAGGTGCCACGGGTGTGTGGGGACTTAACTCTGGGTCCCACGGCGCGCCCTAGACTCTGACAGAAGAAAGATTTTTATATACATTTTACTAATTTTCTTTCATCTCTGACACTTCTATTATAGAGAAAGGGCAAATAGCAATATTAAAATATTTCCTCTAATTAATCCCCTTTTAATGTGCATGAATTTCATGCACTGGGCCACTAATAGATATTATAAAAAGGAAAGGAAAGTAAGAAACATCAGGTGTGTCTTGGTGGGATGGGAGGTCATTTAAAACAGCTGAGCAGAGACTTGGAAGAGGTGAGGGAGTGTGCCATGTGTGTTCAGGTGCAACAGTGGTCACTGTGACCAAGAGGCTAATTGATCTGAGGTACTGTCCAAGGAGATGAAGGTTGAACCTGTGGTCATGGGTAAAATCAGAGATAAAAGTTCTATGTAGGTTGGTCCCATAACTTTGGCTTCATCACACTCTTGAGAAAATTAAAGATGTAACCTGTTAGTTCTCAGCTGACACACTAGCTTTACCTTAGGGCGCTCATGAGCTTCCTCCTGAAAGTTCATAACCCCTGCCGTCAGCATGAGCCATCAGTATATGCTCTTCTCCAGAATGACATCCAAATCTGCCCCACATGGTGGTTTAACATCTGTGAGCCCAGATGTGAGGGGGTCAGCACTCCAGCCTCTAGAGGGAGCTCAAGATTTCCTCTCCCTTTTACTTCCTCATCTCACCAATCCTTCCCACTTCCCAATATCCTGACTTCCTCATCCTCTGAGAGGTTAAGGCCTAGGACAGTATGAGACCTTGAGGCTGGGAGTTGCAGCTTTTTGGATACAAGTACATTATCTCAGAATGAAAATATTGATGAACTCCTTCTAGTCAGTGTCTATGGCATTATCTGGGTCTAAAATTAATTAAACACACACACACACACACACACACACACACACACACACACACACACGGTGAATTATTACCTTGCAAATGCAATATGGAAGACCAAATATTTTAAAGCATGGTTTCCATGGAGAGAAAACCTCTTTGCCATATGAGGGCAGCTTCCTTTTTAGTCTATAGTTTTTTATTACTATTCTTTCTTCTCATATTGAAGCTTTGGCTTTCAAGTAGGGCTGTCTATTTGTCTGCTGCACCATGAAATCAGGCTAAAAGCCAGCATTGACAAGAAGCTAGTCATAACAGGGTCACTGCCTTGTTGGATGGGTTGACAATCCAGGAGAAGAGATTTTTCCTTTGTAGAAATGTTTATACCAAACCTAGCCTTCTTGGTAGTGGGTTTGTTGAACTGAAAGCAGTTGTCAAAGACCAGCAGGCCCTGTCAACAATGGTAATTTTTATAGAATCTTTTGGGGATGGAAGGGTGTAGGGGGAGAAAGAGAGAGAGAGAGAGAGAGAGAGAGAGAGAGAGAGAGAGAGGAGAGAGAGGAGAGAGGTTCACTTTGAGTTTGGATCTCTAGTGAAATCCTATATTAAAGTAACTCAGGAAAAATCAGAGCTTCCTGTCCCCAATATCATGATGAGATGGGTAGCAAGATTTAGCAAAAAGGAGAGCAAAGACTGGGTTCAAACACCAGATCATGCCTCAGGCTGACCTACTTCTTTGTGATCTTGGGAGCATTGCTTAATCACATTAAACTGCAATTTCCTATTTCTAAGAATCCGTATTGTCTTGGTTCCCACCTTGAAGGCTTCTTATAAAAACTAAGTGAAAGAAGAGATGGGCAACGAGGTAAAAAAAAACACACCTATGAACTTGTGCAAGGCCCTTTGTTTATAAATAGGTAAACTGTTTATAATGTGCAAATCCACAACTCCATCTTCACATGCTTAATTCTGAGCATAGTGGTCTTTCTGCAGCAACATGCTGAAGGAAAGAAAAATACTTATAAAGTGCACACCTTCTGTAATAGAATAGAGTTATGCTCAAAAGACCCACATTCTCTAATTCTAAACCTATGAAGCTGAATTTCTAAGGCTAAAAGGATGTCTGCAGCCAGTTGGGTTTCTAAATGATGTTTCATGGGCAAAGAATGGGACTATGGCTTGAGTTGTGGCCTCCAAAAAGATATGTCTATGATGAGTCCCAGGTTAGGTGAATGTGACCTATTGGGAAAAAATGGTTTTTGCAGACATAATTAAAGATCTTGAGATGAAAAGATTATCCTGGATAATCAAGGCCCTAAATCCAGTGACAAGTGCCCTTATAAGAGTCACACAGAAGAATGACACACAAAGAAAAAGAGGAGGAATGTGGCCTTGAAGGCAGAGATTGGAGTCACGCCATCCACCAGCCCAGAAATGCCCTCGGCCACAGAAGCTAGAAGAGGCCAGGACCTGATTCTCCGCTAGGGCCTCTGCAGAGGTCACAGCCCCGCCAATGCCTTGATTTTGGCCCTGCAACTCTGAGTTCAGACATCTGGACCCCAGAACTGTGAGAAAATAAGTCGCTGTTGATTTACATCACGAAGGCTATTCTAATTTATGGTATGTTATGACAGTCCTGCAAAACTGATACAAGTGGCTAAAACAGCTGAGACAACTGGAAACAAGTTGTGTGCTAGCGAGGATGTAATTCATATGCAGGTGTTGTCCCGTGGATGGGCCAGGATGCCCCATTTTTAAAATCCCTGCTTGCTTACATTCAACACGAATTTGCAAGGTTCTAGTGGAGCTCTGTGTGTTGGCACCATAGTCATTCATTCAGTATATGAGAAACGCCGGTTGCTTGCCTTTAAGTTACTGAAGTCATTGACTAGTGGACACATCAACAGAGAAATCAGCTATAATACAGCATGCTGAGAGCTATGATAGAGGGGTACCGGGGTGCTGTGGGTCACTTAGAGATGGGATGCTCAAACTCTGGGGGGCAGGGAAGCCACCAGAGCAGGCTTCTGAGAGGAAGTGGTGCCTGAGCTGGGACCGGACCTTGTGGGCTAAGGAGAGGGAGTGACAGAGAGCAGGGGCGCTATTTCCCCACCCTGGCTCAGAGGTCCTGAAGGCCAGATTTCTATTTATGATCAGGTCTATCCCTCTTTTCCATGACCTGGCCCTGGTGTGTCTCTATGTAGACTTCCGTGGCTGTTTGCTAGCTGGAGATAAATGTTAGACAAGGAAGCATATCTGACTCACATATGAGCCAGGTGTTCTGAAAAGATAAGCTCTGAAGTGGACAAGGGCAAAGTCGTGGGCATGGAGATGTAAGCTTCCATTGGCCAGGGCAGCACGCCTGGCTCCCTGGTGCTCATGTCTGTGGCTTAACTGTTTCTGCCTCAGAGGCCCTGCTGACAGCTCACCCTGCCCTTCAGTGCATCACCCTAATGCCTATTCCGGAGGATGGAGCTGAGTGGGAGAGCGAGAGGGAACAAATCTCTTTTCACATGTGACCAGAACTGTGCTGCTCACAAGTGTGATGTGATTTAGCCCTCCCGCCTTCCCCTGGGGAAAGTATGGCCGTTCCCATGTTTTACTAGAGGAAATGCTTCCCTGGAGCTGAAGTGCCTTTGAAGATCTGCTGTGCATGCTCTCCATCTCCATCTCCAGTCACTCTGTCTCATGATTGACACTCCAGGGATGCCTGCCTGCTTCTAGTTCTTTCTTCCGGGCTTAGTGGAGTGGTCCTCACACAGCTGGGGGCAAATTTGCCCTCTGGGGCTAAAATTGGACAATGTCTGGAGACATTTATGATGGCTACAACTGAGGGAGGGGATGCTGCTGTCATCTAGTGAGTGGGAGCCAGGGCTGCTGCTAGACATGTTGCAAGGCACAGACAGCCCTCTCCCACTGCAGGAAAGAATGACCTGGCCCAAATGTCAGTACTTCCAAGATTGAGAAACCTTATATTAGTGCCTGTCATTCTCTCTGCCTGGTCTGTCCCTGTCTCTCTTCTCCTCCTACCTGGATGTCTCCTACTCAACTATGATCTAGCTGAAGTGTCGCTTCCTCTAGGAAGCCCTCTCTGATTTTTCCAGGCTGAGCCAGGTGCTTTCCCTTTGTGATTCCTGGTGTTATATTATTTTTGTTTTTGTTTTTAATCCAAAAGATATTTTCCCATTGATTTTTAGAGAAAGTAGAAGGGAGGGGGAGAAACAGAGAGAAACATCAATGTGAGAGAGACATTAATTGGTTGCCTCCTATACACACCCTGAACAGGGCTGGGGTTTAACCTGCAACCAAGACATGTACCTTTGACCAGAATTGAACCTGGGACTCTTCAGTCCACAGGCCGACACTCTATCCACTAGGCCAAACCAGCTAGGGCTGGTGTTGTATTCTTACTGGTCTGCACTGTTCTCTTCATGAATTGAGGCAGGGGGCCACATTTCATCCACCTGTACATCCCTAGAAGCCGGTGCAGAGCCTGGCAAGTGTTTAGTACATTTTGGATGAATGAAGGGTGATTTGGGACTTATACACCATATGGAAGGGAAAGTGGTGAGAACTGATATAGTTGTTTTCAGTACAGAATGTTTGGCATAAAAATTGAATGTGCTGCCTTGGAGATCCAGACCCATTTCCTGCTGGTTAGCTCTGCTTTCTAAACCAAGAAAGGGAAGAGAGAGTCTCAAAGGAAAGAAAAGGGGGCAGAATATACTAGATGCATGTCCTTTTCTTGTTAACCTCTACCTCCTCCCATGTTGTGCCAATGAAAGGAATGACCAAACATCCTAGTCAAGGTTGGGCCTGGCTGCTGGGGCTTAAACAGTGGTCAGAGCCAGTGGAGGAAGCGAGGAGAAATGGCAATGTTGGTGCAAGGACACAGATTCAAGAAAACCTCGTTAGCTTCTTGCTTCTGTCTTGGGAATTCAAGCGACAGTAGCACTTGTGCCAGCTGCCACAGGCAATGGCTATGAGCAGATTCTGAGGCACTTGACATGCTATTTCTTTAACGAGTGTCTGTGACAGCCTTCCAGCTCCCAGGCTCCCTCTGGCACTTGGAAGGGACTGAGGACTGGTCCTCCTTGCTTTTCCTCTGCACAATCTCAGGATTTTTGAATAGCCCAGGTGTGGATAAAGAGCACATGCCACTGTTTTAGCTAAGCTCTTCTTTCTGAAGGGGGGGTGGTAGGGGAGGGGCATCCAAAGATAAGGAAATGGGACATGGTTAAACATCAAGCCTCAGGAGCTTGCATGGGCATAGGCTAAACAGAAACCTGGCTCTAGGAGTTCTTCCAGGACTTAAGGGCATGAATCTTTGGATCCTATCTTTTATATTTTACATTCATTTCTGTTTATACACAGGAGCTTAAACTTTACACATAACATGACTATTGAAAAAGCTTCATTTAGTGTCAGAGCAGCCTGATGGGAAAGAGGCGTGACAGTGGGCATCTTTTTTCTCACACTGATTTTTCCTTCTGATTCCAAATATTCCTGCTTTCTAGTACTCAGCCGCAAATGTTCCACCCTGAGGGAAAATATGGTTAGGGAAATTATTACAAGACTAGCCAAAGCGATTCTTTCATGGGTAGTATGCTCCAGGGAGCAGACACAGCCCAGCAGACTGATACGCTGATGATCAGGCAGTGAGACTCCGAGTCCCTCCCATCAGGGAGGATGTTGACAGTGTTGCCCGGGAAGTGCATGCTGTCCATCTACCATGCAGAGAACCATCTGTCTTTATCCTGCAGCCAATCCTGAGGTCATTCCCTGAGGGCAGCATTTGACATCTCCTCCTACTCCTGCAGTGTCCACAGAGAAGTCAGACAGACGAGGGGGCATGGGCTGCCTATGTGTAGACACAGCCCAGTGGAAGTCAAAGGGGAACAGCAGAATTTAAAGTTTTAATCAAAGATTTAAAATTTAATGTCGTTAAACATTTTATTTTTTTCTTTATATTTTATATTTTTAAAAAATCCCTCTCCATCCCAAGGTTAGTTTATGTTCCCCTAAGAAAGGATCGAAAAAGCCCACTGAGCTTTGACATCATGCCTTTTTATGGCACCTATTATAAGAGCAGGCCAATCTCTAAGATGTTAGAATAAATGAATGTGCATCTTATAATCACTGAGATATGGTACAAAAAAAGAGACGAGCACCGGAAAGAATTGAACAGCTTATATGCAAAAAAAAAAAAAAAATGCAAGGAAATAAAGTCTAGAAAGTCCAGGTCCTGCAGAGTTGGAAAGGTCAACCGCTTCTGGACCCCAAGGAAGAGATGCGACCTGAGAAGGCTTTGCGGGACAAAGACCCAGTGCGACTTCTTAGTTGAATGGGGTGACTCAGCCTTGAGGCAGAGATCAGCTGGGAGGCCTGTCCACTCAAGCACTGCAGCCTCAGGGTAGCAGCCTTTGTGTTGAGAGAGGCAGGCAGGGAGGTGAGGAAGTGAAGAAATAAAGAGATCCCTGATCCAAATCTATGAGAAGATCTTTGAATATGGTTAACAGAACATGGGCCTAAC
This sequence comes from Myotis brandtii, assembly GCF_000412655.1. NCBI lineage: Eukaryota > Metazoa > Chordata > Mammalia > Chiroptera > Vespertilionidae > Myotis > Myotis brandtii. The sequence goes on from NW_005371541.1 coordinate 17,018, forward strand.
TAGAAGCAAATAAATCAGAAGCATACTAATTATCTGAGAGAGTTTGCTGCCAGAGAATGCTTGCCTAAAAACAGCCTAACTGTTCAGGGAGTCTTAAAGCAGCCCTGCTGCAGGAAGTGTGCCAGGTGAGCTGAGCAGCTCTTAACGAGGGCACACTCTCCAACGCCCACACAAGATGTGGCCAACATGGATAATAAAGCAGAAAGACTATCCCTGAGTGAGATCCAGAATTATGAAAGACAAAGGGCAAATGAGTTTCTCCTTCAGAGAGCAGAATTGGGGTCTACACTAAGAGATTTCACTCCTCTCCTTGTAGAAGACCTTCTGAGTTGGCCCAGTGGTGTTTTAGACTCGCCACAGACCAGTGGCGACTAAGCATCTCCCAATTCCCCTTTTTCTCACTGATAGTGTCTACATGGCTATTCTGTCCCTGTCTCACCATTGCACATTGTGTGTAGGAGCAGAGGAAGATAACTTGCCTTTTTAGTTCATAGGTTGCTGTACCATAGGAGACGTACCCTGTTGTAAGTGGAGAGGTCGCCCAGAAATCCTGGACTTTGAGCTGCTTCTAGTGCAGACTGGATCTCTGGGTTGCCTCCTCAGGGAAGGTGTGAGAATGTTCTGTGTAGGAGAGAAAGAATGAAATGCATATTTGGAAACCAGAAGTAGGGACATTTGCAGTGACGATGATAGGCATTTATTAAACCCAATTCATCTTCCTGCTGACTACATTGGAAGACCACATTGCTCACTCTCCCATTGTATCAGAGGAGCCATAGGACTGAGTTCTGGCCAATTGGATCTGCCAACAGGAGGTGGCATGCACCACTTTTAGACCTCACCATCAAACTCCTTGCATAAACATCCATGTTCTTTCTCTCAAAGGAAGATGTTTTGTATTGTGATGAAGGAGACTTTTTATATGCTGCAAAAAATAGAACAAAGAAATGCACCTCCCACCCCATGCCCTTTCCACCAGTAACTATGCTTAAGTGTGAGCAATAAAAAATTTTATTGTGTTTAAATGAGATTTTATTCTTTATTTTTTACTGCAGAACTTAGTATAGCCTAATTAGCACAATCAATCAACTTTTCTCCATTAGATTATTATTATTGGACTTACCATATATTCATTAATATTGTCCAACTTGAAAATATGTTTTTCTTGGCCTCATTGCCTCCTCTAGCCCACTTCTCTATTCTCTATTCAAGGAACAATTTTGTAGGTCTTCTTCATGCAAAGTCTCCACTTCCTTTCTCTCCCATTAATTCCAAACCCAGTGGTCATTTTTTGGTCCTTATTTAATTTTAATTCCTAGCAGCATTCCTAGTGGTTGAGCATGCTCTTGTCTTTGGTTTTCTTCCTGCTCTATTAGCTATTTCTTCTAGGTCTCTCTTGCTGCCTTCATCCCTTCCCCAATCTCACAATGTAGGCGTGACCTACAGCTTCTTCTCTTAGCTATCTCATCCACACCATTGGTGATCTCATTCATGTCTGTGCCTCTAAGTATGCCCTGTTTATAGTAGTATAACCCAAATCCATAGGTCTGTCCCTAAAACTCTAACCTGAGCGCAAAATTCATATATTCAACTGTCTACTTGATATCTCTATATGGAGACCTAATTGGCATCTCAAACTCAACATGAACAAAACAGAACTATTAATAGCCCTTTCCATCATATCTATGCTTTCCCAAGATTTCCCATCTCTTTATATGAATCATTGTCCTCAGACCCATAACCTTGGATTCCTCTTTGACTCTCCTATGATTATTCATATTTTTCTCATGCCCCTCAGCCGTCAATCAGCAATTTCTCTTTACCACCACCACTAGCCAAACTGTAACTCAAGCCCCCCTCATCGTTTGGTTTGGTAATGCCTCCCAGTCAGACTTGTTGTTTTCCTTGCAGTCTCCTCAGAGCAGCCAGTGGGATCTTCTGGGTAAGTAAATCCTATATCACCCTCCTGCTAAAGGTCTCTAGGAGTCTCTGATTACAACTAGAATGAAATCCAGGTTTCTGGCTTCACCAGATTGTGTGGAGTCTTAAGCAATCTGATCCCTGCTGGACTCACCAATCTCATCTCCCCAATGTGCCCTCTCACTTACTAAATTTTAGTCCTACTGCTCTTATCGCCGCTCAGTCATGTTAAGTTCATTCTATCTCAGGGCCTTTGCATTTCTTATTCCTTCTGGCTGGAAAGGTTTTCTTCAGGATCTTCTTTTCAGATCTTATGGCTGCCTCCTTCTCATCATTCTGATCTCTGTTCAAATGTCCTTGCCTCAAACAAGCAAATAGACAATCCCTGAGTCATTTTCCATCCCTTTAATAAATTATATTTTCTTCAGAGCATGTATGTACCTGAATCTAAATTTATAATTTCTCTTTATGTGTAACTGAGTCCCTATAATGAGGTTTGACTATGTATAATAATAAAAGTATAATATGCTAATTAGACTGGACAGACCTTCTGGACGACCTTTTGAACGAAGCCGGGGCTACAAAGGCCGAGCCCCCTGCATGAATTTCGTGCATCGGGCCTCTAGTATTTTAATAATGATGCCCAAATGTCCTTGTTTCAGAGAAGCAAATAGACAATTTCTGAGTCATATTTCATCCCTCTAACAATTGCATTTTACTCATAGCATCCAGATCTGAAATTATAATTTCTATTTATATCTTTACTGATTCATTTTGAGGAGGCATAACTATATTTTAGATAAGTGATCCACTTTGACTATTTTAACTTTATAATTATTTATTAATCAGTAAAGAAAACTTTGTCTATTTAGACTTTTTACTAGGAAATCTCAAGCAGGAGCTAAACATAATGAATCTGGCAGGAATTGAAGAGGTGCTGGCTTTTGTGCAGAGAAATCTAACAAAACCATTGGTTTGAATAATTACTTAATCATAGTATGCCAGAGCTGGAATGCCTTCTGATTATGGCTCCATTTTAATTTACAGCCAAGATTCTGGTGCAACTGGCTCTTTGAAATGCCGTGGCAACATTGCCGGCAGGAGCATCTTACTCTTGGTAAAAGTGTTTTCTCTCTAGTTCTTTGGGCATCACTTTCATTAAATTGCAATCAAGTCCAACATCTCTATGTCATTCTGCTCTTTAAAGCATCCATACTCTACTTGATAGAGTGCACTCTCTCAGTCTTTAGAGGGACATCCATGCAGACCTTCAGTGATAGAGGCTTCAATCTTCTCATTGCTCCGCTCCCCTCCCCAGTGTCAGCTCTTACTCTTATTCCTGTTCCTGTTTTTGACCCTCCAGTCCTCATGAACACATGACCCAGTTTGCACAGGCACTTCCAAGAGTATAGCATCAGTCTAGTCACCAAGCTCCTCTTCACTGCAACCCTGGCACCACTTAAACTTAGATGTCAATTACTGGGCAGCTGCTTCTGAGCACGTAGCCTGGGGGTTAAACTCAGACATGGTCTGACTTTTAGCATGTTGCCCTCCAGCCTGAAGACTGATGTTAAGGGGAATTCAAGTGCTTAGTAGCTCACCAGAGGATTATTCTGTATGTTTTCCCTAGAATATTATTTTCCTTTTTAATTAAATTTTTTTATTTCATTTTTTCCATCACCATTTATCCCCTCTGTGCCCTCTTCCACCTCCACCCACCCCCCTCCACCCCACAATTCCCTAGAGTCTTAGCTCTTGCCATTAAATCCTTATCTGAGAAACTTAACAATCTTGTGTGGGTCAGGATGCTTTCAAAGATGTCAACTGAGACTCAACTAGTCCAGATACCTCCTAGAGAACTAATTTGCTTCTAGACTTTTTCCTATTTGACTGACCCACTTGGCTAAAATCCTGGGAGATCTAATCTGAATTAGCACTACCCTTTTGAAAATGTCAAAATCTTTAAAAATAAAACTGTAAACTTTAATAATTTATAGATTCACTTGAAGAGAAAACCTTCTTATTCTTGACATTGAGGTCTGTATTAGTTTGCTAGGGCTACCATAAATACCAAACTGGGTGGCTTAAACAACAGAAATGTCTCTTTCAAAGTTCTAGAGGCTAACAGTCTGAGATCAAAGGGTTGCCAGGATTGCTTTCTTCTGTGGTCCATGGAAGAAGGATCTGTTCCTGACCTCTCTCTTTGGCTTTTGTGCATAGCTGTCTTCCCCCTGTGTCTTCAATGCTGTCTGCTCTGTGTGTGTGTCTTTGTTCATATTTTCAGTCATATTGGATTAGGTCCCATCCTAATGACCTGGTTTAAACTCAGTTACCTCTGTAAGGACAACTATCTCCAAATAACAGTCACATTCTAAGGTCCTGGGGGTCAGGACCTCAACATATGAATTGGGGGTGGGGTCATGATTAACCCCATAACAAGATCTTTAACCTTTTGAAAAACATTTAATGAAAAGTTAAAGTCTGCCTATTACATGATCACCTATAGCTAAATGTGTGCAGGAATATGAGCACCTTAGTTTGTTTCTGCCTAAAGATGTTTTCACTGACCCTGTTCTTGGCCTAGAGTGTCCCTCTCTGCATGGCCATGTGGCTTCCTCCTCACTTCCGTCAGACCTTTGATTAAATTTCCTCTAAAGAAGCATCTCCCAAATGGTCAGTTAATGCATTTATCTTACCCCCCTTCACCTGACACTCTCTAACACTTTACCCTGGTTTATTTTTATCTGTTGCATTTGGTGCAATGGGCAAAATTTTGAAATGTTTAATTGAAAAAATAATAGATAATAACGACCATATCTAACAGTCATTGCGTGTTTACATATATGCTAGACCCTCTCTAAGTACTTTATATAGGGTGGGGCAAAAGTAGGTCTATAGTTGTTCATATGGAAAATAATACAAAATGCCTGAGAATGGGTACATGAACACCCATGTTATAGGATTAGTTAGTTATACGATCAGTGGTTCTTGTTGGAAAGTGTCCATCAGAATAACAGGGAACTTTTGAAAACTATACCTGCCTGGCTCCCAGACTCATGGAATTAGAACCCTTTAAGGAAATGTCCAGCCCTGTGAGTTTTGAACTTTGCACTTGAAACCATACCAAAGCGTGGAGGAAGGAAACTTATGGCCTTGGAGGTCAGTGTGATCATCACTCTTTCTTATGTTGTGGAGCATAAAGTAGGTATTGGTACCAGCATGACATCATTCAGACCATGGTTCAATCCTAATTCTGTCCTTGTTTTGGTGTAAATAACTTAAACTACCTGAACCTGAGTCCTCAAATATAGAATGAATATCATATTTTCTATTTCATCAGATTGTTCTAAAAGTGAAATGTAATTATATACTATTTAGTACAGTGTATATACCGGAAGTAAATCTTTAATACTTAAAAACTACTCTACATAGAAAACTCAGAGGAAAATGAAGGAATGGCAGAAACAATTTTTTTATTTGTAAGTGCATTAAAATCAGTTTTTGGGATATCTACCTGAAAGGCACTTCTATGCCACAATTTACTACTTTTAAGCACACCAAAGCCTTTTAGATGTCCTACATATGGGTATGGCCCCTGGTCAAAGTTTTCAGCAATGGAATCTCAAATCTCGCAAGAAGTCAGAAGTTATTTCTACTCAGAGGCTGTTGGGGATGCTACTAAGTAGCGATGGCCAGTATCTCCCCCATCAGTTACCAAAGACCACAGTGGTTTCAGCCATAGTTGCAAGGTTATTACACTTTTTAATTTGGTCCAACATGAATAGTTTAGAAAGATCATCAGGGATTGTTTTATTACCCCCAAATCATCCTAACATCTCAGCGGCAAAAAAAAAAGTCACCCATAGAGTAGATTCAAATAGAGGAACTCCTAGCAGCCCAGATTGGTTCTCCATCATATGGATGATTCGAAAAGGGTTACACCCTCAGGATGCCGTCATTCCAGAATCCTGCAGAGATCCGAGCTTGCCATCCTTGGTCCTTGACTTTCCTGGAGCTTTGCAGATGCAAAGGTGATTAACATGCATTTTGAATCACTCACACTTTCTGTTGTTCACTGGGCACAGTTGAAATGGAAGTCGTTTGCGTAACTGAATTTTCCCTTCTTCGGTGTTTTGGAGGGAGCTCCTTGTTGTGAGTTATTCCATAAGGTAAATTATCCTAATGGATTCACTGTATATGACAAATTAACAGATGTTTGCGGAAGTCTAAATCTATTTTGCTTTGTTTAAAGATGTGATTTAAGCTCATCTGTCTTCAAATAGCTCCAAAATGATTCAAATAAATAACTAGTCAACCACAGAGCATGTTGCTAAGGGAAGGCTCTGCCCAGAGGAAATCTGTATGCTAAGTTGTATATTAATTTTTCAAATAAATGGATGAATTTCATTGTTTGAGGTGTTTACCATTTCTAAGGAGGGCTTGAGCCCACACCTTTGCTGAGTTTTTCTGTAGCTTCTAGAAAATTGAGGACACAAATTTGCTAGCGAGAGCAGTGTTCTATATTAGGAAACGTGCACATTGGCAAATGGTCAAGGGAGTGCTTGCTATCTGAGTGCAGAGGGCCACAGAGGCCTCTTCAAATTTAAATCTCCGATTTGAGCTGAACCAAGTGGTGCAATAAACCCATTTGTCTCATTCACGCTTGGCTGAAGTCGGAAGAAAGGTAGTACTGGCATTATCTTCATCTTGTAGTTATGGACGTATATATTGCAAATGGGTCACTGTTTAAACATATTTGTACAGCAATGAAAGTATAACCTCCAACTGAGTAACTTAATGGAGACAATAACATCTGTCATACACCTATTGCAGAGTACTTATCGTGTGGTGGTGTGGTAGGGAGTCAGACAGGCAGGAGCAGAGGAGAAATGATAGGCCAGGTATGGAAGGTCACCAGGGAGGAAAGCCCTGGGTGTCCAGTAACAGAAAATTGTAGAGGGGGGACCTCGCCCCCAAGGTGACCTTTCCTCCCCTAGCATGTCGCTAGTCATTCTGTGGACCCTCTTAGTGGAGGAACAAGTGAGCCAGAGAATAGCCTCCAATGACTCCCATACAAGTCCTTGTATGACCACTCCCTTAAGCATTAAGTCCTCAGGAAAATGAGGTTCTGACCTGCATCACATGATCTTGTGAGAGCCACGGGTCTGTGGACCACAGAGACAGAGTTTTGGTCAAACTAGAGATAACATCTAGGCCTCAGTTGTGTTTCAGTTCCAGGCCCAGAAAAGCAGCAAAACTAGGCGGGGCAATGCCATGGCTGACATCAGGGCAGCTATGATTCCCTGCTAATCAGTGGAGACCAAGACCCTGAAAGGACACACCTGGAAAAGCTGAATATTCTATTGAGATCCTCCCCTGGGACCTCCACTAAGGTCCCTGCCTTTAGAGAGAGGATAAAAACCCTCAGTACCAAAAACCCAGGTTGCTGTCTCTGTCTGTCTCTCTCACTGGCATGCCCATGCCCTTCCCCACCCACTTCTTCCCCCAGTTCCCATTCTCTCTGGACCACACCCCAGCCTTTCCCCTCTCCTTCCCTTAGGCACATCTATTCTTGCTTGATTTCTCCTAAGCTCCAAAGCCCTTCATTGGTCTCTGTAACTTGTTCCATGCAGCCCAGCTGGCTCACTTCTTCCATGGCTCACTTTTTCTACCTCTGTGACTTTCTAAATAACTTTTACTTTTATTTGAGTCTTGGATCTGAGTTTTTTTCTTAGCCAGAACTCAAGTACCAAGATTGCTGAACCAAGGTCCAATTGCCAGTAACATTCTGGTGCTGTTGTGCCACTAAGAGTAGGTGTATTCAGGGTTATATAATCTAAGAGGCTCTGTCACAACATGATACACATCTCCATGGGCTATCCAGGGCTAAGCAATATATGCAGAGCAGTTTTAGATTTATAGGAACAAGCTACCTACTTTTCTTTGAAAACACATTTATGTTAGCTATTCTATAGAAATTTCTGAAGCAAGCAGTGTAAAAACGGAATATTTAAGTATTTTTTTAAGCCTTCCTGTGGGGAAGCATGAGACTTGGTTGGAAAGCTTGTAAGGAGGATATTCCAAGAAAAGGGAAATGTGTGGAAGGCCACCTGCCCTATTTATCAGAATTCTGACTTAGGGGAGGCTTACGGGAGTGTCAAAGGCGGTGCCCCTAATTATTCCTTGACCTTTCCAAACAAGTCTGTGCATGGGCAGACCCCCCACCCCCCGGGTGTTTACTGGAATCCTTATGCTTACTCCCTGGATGCCCTTGTCTAGAGACAATGTAAACCCGTGTGTACAACCAAGATTACTCACCCTATTGATTGTATCTAAAAGATAAACTTTATGTCAAACTATAATAAAAGCCTAGTGAGGCAGGCAATCGGGGCTGCTTGGTCCCTTGAGCCAGACAACCCCTTAGCCCTCTCTTTTACAGTGAAACTGTGTCAGAATAACCTGTTCAACCGTCGTTCAGGGGCTGCTAGTCAGCCCCGGGAAGGATTATAAATTATAATAGTCTGCAAAAGGCCCTTTAATTGTTTCTTGGTAACCAAGGCACCATTCGACTTTAACAACTGTTTAAGCACTGTTATATATTGTTGTTGTTCTATGAACAACTTCTGTCCCATTGTGAAACCTTAGCTGAAAAACAATCCCCTTGAACGTAGAAATCCTAAGGGAACCAAGGGTTATAAATTATAACAATTTATAACAGGCTCCTTAATTGTTCTTGTATAACTAAGGCACCATTAGCTTTTAATACTTTTTAAGTAACAAAGAGATCTGTTACTCGGTGGACAGTAGCTGTCCTATTGTGAAACCTTAGCTGAAAAACAATTTCCTCAAACTTGGAAATACCAAGCAGGCTCCAATGACTTACTGCGCAGTTACTTTTATTTCCTTCCTCTTCGTTTTTGAGGGTTCCGCTGTGTCTCGTTGCATTCCTTGGTCCACAGACGGGGCACCATCTTGCCAGGTAAACACCTGGGGGTCTGCACATGCACAGACTGGTTTTAAAAGGTCAAGGAATAATTAGGGGTGACGCCTTCAACACTCCCCTAAGTCGGAATTTCGATAAATAGGACACACTTCCCTTTTCTTGGAATATCCTCCTTAAAAGCTTTCCAACCAAGTCTCATGCTTCCCCACACCTTCCAAAATTCTAAAAGTGGCCTTTAATTTAAGTTGGCTATACTTTTTGGATTTTTTGACAATAATAGATACATAGACAGTTGAAATTCATACTTAATCAAATAAGAAATTAATTCTCCATTTACCTCCCTCCTTGATACTAAATTGAAACATTTTTTTCCTGCTGTTTAGGGTTCATTAGCATATTGTTATTATAGTTATATGGTGGTGCAAGGAAAATTTACATGTAATTTGGTTATGACTAAACTTAAATTTCTACTTCAGGAACACAAAAATTATTGAAGCTGGATAGGAAACTTAGAAGGTTTTCTGGTTAAACTCCATCATTAGAGAAAGAGAAAGAATGATTTGCATAAGGTCAAATTACTGATTAATGGCAGAACCAGAAGACAAGTCTAGGGGAGCTCAGATTAATTAGAATAATTAAAGTTAGCAAAACCCAGACCTGTCAATAATTTTCCTGACAATATTTTATTCCACCATTTTTCCTTTTTCACACAATTAAATTTCATTAAAAAACAAAATTACAAACAAAATCACAACTGTGTAAAATCATATATAATGATATGAATGCATTGAATGAACCAGAACTTCTGAATGAGTATGGATTTCTTGAGACAGGAATGAAAGCATGTGTGAAATGACATGGTTTCCTGGTATTGCCCTCCATGAGCCTCCTTCTCGGCGTTTCTTCCGAAGGTCAGCACAGCCTTGCTGAACAGTCTCTGCAGGGAACAGAGCCTGAGTTCACCTGGAGGTTGGCAGGTTTGTGTAGTTCTCTGGACACTCCTCAGGCCTAAAGAAAGAATTTGGGTTCTGAACTGGTCATGGTTGTGTGTGTGCTTGTGTGGAGTTTATGCATGTTTGTATGTGTTTCTTCCTCCCTTAGAATCCCAGAGAATATGGATTAAAGTTTGTACAGTAACAAAGTCCCCCTACCATCAGTAACACTTTTTAATCAGATTTGTTCTTTACGTGAATATTTTTCATTTTATTCCACACAGTATACACTTGGCATGGGTATGTATATCTTTTATTTCATATGATTTTTTTTCTCCTATGAGATTGAATGAAGCAGGTTTTTCTGAGAGGTCTGTAAGTCAGGAATTCAAAATACAACTAAGCACCATGTACACTGCAGAGAGTTCTAGTATGACAGCTCCTAGTTAAATCACCCAAGTGTGGCCTAGGAGAGGCTGCCATTTTGAACTGCTGTTGTAAATGTTTCCCTCCACGTCCCGCGTGGTTCAGGGTTCAGGATCTGGAAGAGGAGCCGCACACAACATTTTAGTCCACACAATATACACTTGGCATGGGTATGTATATCTTTTATTTCATATGATTTTTTTTCTCCTATGAGACTGAATGAAGAAGGTTTTTCTGAAAGGTCTGTAAGTCAGGAGCTCAAAATACAACTAAGCTCCATGTACGCTGCAGAGAGTTCTAGTATGATAGCTCCTAGTTAAATCACCCAAGTGTGGCCTAGGAGAGACTGCCATTGAGAACTGCCTTGAGGGACAAAGGAGGAAACCATTATTCCTGGATTTGTAATAATCCACAAGGCTTATCCACATGGTTTTAGGGGTCGCTCTGTAACACGTGGCCTGAGTTTGGATCCGGCTATTAACTACATAAACTGTGGTCAAGGTATTGTACTTCTAACTCCCAATTAGTGGCTTCACCCACAAGAGGCTTTAGATTTTGTTAATAGATGGTAAAATTTGGGATGGCTAAGAGAATAGAAAATGGGTACAGAGTGATCTATGAGTTAGCTTTCATAGTACATTCTTCAGATCTATTTGAGGACCCTCTGGTGGCAAAGTCTAACATGCCCTAAGGTGCCAGGATGATACCCCAAAAAGCAAAGGTTGGTACTGGGTTCTGAGCTTATGAAGACTCTGTAACACATGGCCTGAGTTTGGATCCGGCTATTAACTACATAAGCTGTGGTCAAGGTATTGTACTTCTAACTCCCAAGCAGTGGCTTCACCCACAAGAGGCTTTAGATTTTGTTAATAGATGGTACAATTTGAGATGGCTAAGAGAATGGAAAATGAGTACAGAGTGATCTATGAGTTAGCTTTCATAGTACCTTCTTCAGATCTATTTGAGGACCCTCTGGTGGCAGTCTAACATGCCCTAAGGTGCCAGGATGATACCCCAAAAAGCAAAGGTTGGTACTGGGTTCTGAGCTTATGAAGGTCGGAGCTGGATGGCACGGATTGCTAAGCCTTCCTGAAGCAAACAGCCCCAAGGCCCTGGATGACTATAGACCAGCGGTTCTCAACCTATGGGTGGCGACCCCTTTGGGCAATTTGAGATGGCTAAGAGAATGGAAAATGAGTACAGAGTGATCTATGAGTTAGCTTTCATAGTACCTTCTTCAGATCTATTTGAGGACCCTCTGGTGGCAGTCTAACATGCCCTAAGGTGCCAGGATGATACCCCGAAAAGCAAAGGTTGGTACTGGGTTCTGAGCTTATGAAGGTCGGAGCTGGATGGCAGGGATTGCTAAGCCTTCCTGAGGGAAACAGCCCCAGGGCCCTGAATGACTATAGACTTACTAGCCCAGCCCAGTGGGTTAAGAGAACAAAAACACAGAATATAGGGGGAGGAGGGATGTTATTCCCACTCCTGCAATCAAAGAGGAGGAATTTCTCCTGAACATTTCTGGTCTCCAACTTTGCAGGGATCCCCTCAGGGAATGGGATGAGTTGTCTGTGAGTCGGGTTGTTTTCTGAGCAGGATGCAAGGGTGATTTCTTTCCTGGGTCCTTGTCCAGATGTATTTGAAGAATGAAGCCACGGACAAAAAGTGGTAGATGAAAAGGGTGGAAATTGATTGGAAGCAAATAAAGTTCCAAGAGGGTAACCCACCAAGCTCCTTTTTGCTAAGGTTTATAAAGGCTGCAGTTCTTTGTCTCTTGATACTCCCTTCTCATTGGTCACTCTTTTGCAGAATATCAGCTTCAAAGCCCAAACCCCATGTGGTGCCCCACCCTTTCCTCTCCCCCTTCAGTGGTAGAATTCTGTCTCCTGTGAAAATCTGTTCTCCTCTTTTCCCATTTGCCGGCATTTCTCTATCCTCTGTGAAAGTTTGTCTCCCCCCGCCCCCCACGCTTTTTTTTTTTCTCATACCCTGTGGCTTTTCCTTAGCTTCCATGAATGGATGTCTTCCTCTCCCCTTATCCCGTGGCACCCCTTTCCCCCTTCTGTGAATGTATGCCTTTTGGCAGTTCCAAGCCCTCACCTATGTCTTCCTCCCCCATGGACCTGCTTTATTCCTAAATCTCTCTAAACTTGCCTATTTTATCCCTAAAACTCCTTTCATCTGGTTGGTGCCTGATAATCATTGGTGCCAGCCTTTGGGGGCCCTGTTTCTTCCTCATATCTGTTCCATGCAATGAGGCTGGGTCAGTGTGTCATTTCTGCAGCTCCAACCTGAGAAAAGCTGCAGCACGGTGCTCCTTGTTGCTACAAACCTAACCCCATATCATAGGCCAGGTTTTTAACAGCCTCCGTCTTCCTGAATCTTTCTAGTCCAGAACTCAGGCAGGGAGGATATGGCTACAACGTATTAGCTTTCTAAAGCTGCAGTGCCGCCTATCACTAATGTTAGCTTTATTTTTGACTCATTTGTATATGCTTTGCATATAGTGAATAAGTTCCTGATTAGTGAACAAGTTCCGTGGTCAGTGAGGGGTGAGCACACATGTGCTTTTGATCCCCATCTAGTCCCAGGGCCTGGCCCCATGTCCCAAGACCACACATACAATTTGTCAAAGGAAATGGATGAATGAGTCTCAGAGACCCTTCCCTTTTCGTTGGGTCTGGCTGTCTTGCCCTATTGTAGGGTCCCCTTGCTGAGGTCTGTAAAGCTCTATTGACAGTGTGGCCAAAGCAGCCAACCTGAATCAGTCCCTGGACCGAGGTTTCTACTTAAGCCCAGCAAAGCCGACCATACCTCAAAGCAACACCACCCAAGTAGAGGCAGCCCTGCTAAACTACATTCTATCCCAAGGAAATTCCCGAACCTTCCCACTTTCTCTCTTCACTTCTAGCTGTGGGCTTGTGTTTTTATTGAGAATTCTGGCCTTGGGCTTGCCTCTGCCCCAGTGCTCAGCAGGCCTCACGAACAAACCTACATGCTCTCTCTGTTGCTAGATTTGAAATCCAAGCTGAAATGCAAGCTGGCTGACATCCTCCTTCCTTCGCCCCCAGCCCCCTGGCGTCAGGAGATGTGGCGTGGGTCTCAGGCACAGCTCAGTGAGACGGGTTTTGTTTTCAGCCTTTCTTGGAGGGTGGTTGGAGAAGGGTGTGGTGAAGAAAATAGTTACAAATAGAAAAGCAGGGGGGTTGCTCTGCCTTTCTTCCACCCATTGCTTTTCCCATGTCTGAAGAGTGAAAGGGAACATTTTCTGTCCTCTCTCGCCTGGGTTTTTCTAGGCTTTATTCTTTAACATCTACAAGCTGTTTTCTTTGGGCTTTACCTCCTGCCCCTTCCTGGGGCTCTTTCCCCTGCTAACCATTGGATAGGAAATAGGCAGAGTCGGCACAAAGGAAACCAACAGAACCTGGTGGCTGCTGGCCACCTGCCGGAGGCATTGAAGCTGCACCCAGTGACTCTTCCTTTGAAACAGAGCTCGGTGCTGGCGATGCAAATCAAAGGTGCTTATAAAAATCCTTTCCTCTTTTGGGCCTGGGTTGTTTGTTCCCCTCCCAGCTCCAGGTCCTGCTGTCTTCCTGCTGTCACCAGGGAAGAACCCACGGTCTCATTCCTGCTTTGAATGGCCAACACATTCAATTGTCGCACCTTTTCCGGCTCAGCTCGCTGAAGCCAGCTCTGCATGCGGCTCTAAAACCTGGCCCCGAGCTGCTCCCTGCAGCTCTGCCTACCTGTTCCACGTTCTTTCCAAAGATGCAGCATTTTCTCCTCCACTGAGGCCATAACACAGGCTTCCTACAGGAAACCGCTATAGAAATGTGAGGAGGGGCAAACAGTTCACTCCTAATTCTCCCCCAAACACACAGAGATAAACATTGTGAGCAGATTGGTACATTTCCTTCTAGGCCTTTCTGTCTTTTTCTTCTCTTTTTTTTTTAGCATCTTTAGAGTTGGAAGATTTCTGACCTATGCCTTTGTGTTCTTTTTAACAAATATTTAAATCTTTATTGTTGCAAGTATTACAGTAGGTCCTCAGGTTACGTCGTAATGCGATTTTCGCCGTAAGTCGGAACGCACCTACATAAGCACCTATGTCACTCACATGGAGCACATACACAGCAGTAATGAAGTGAAACAGTAAAACAAATTTAAAAGAAAGATAACAATTCCTGACCTTTACTTGTGGAAAATAAATAATAAGAAACATAAAGTACATATGTCCATACGTCGAAATGATGGAACTTCTTTTTTTTTAATAAATAAATGGGAGATGGCAACGTAACCACGAAACAATGTATGTGGAGTCTGCGTAGCTCGAGGACTGTCTGTACATAGGTCCCCTTTCCCCCCATTGACCTCTTCCAACCCGCCTCTCTTGCCCCCAGGCCTTCGACACCCTATTGTCTGTGTCCATGGGTTATGCATATATGCATACAAGTTCTTGGGTTGATCTCCTTCCACCCATCCACCCTCCCTATTCATCAGATATTGAGAATTCCTAAGTGGGGTTTTATTCTTGGGTGGGGGTGTTCTAAGGAAGAGAGAGAGAGAGAGAGAGAGAGAGACTGGGCACAGGCGAAGCATAAACCCAAGCACCTTATGTATGAGAATTTCATCTCTGTGAGCTCCCAGACTGGTGCTCAGTTACAATATTTCACATTTAGATTCATCTGTTTAATTAGGAAGAGAAGCCCGAGTCAACAACTGCTTGAGGGCAAACCACTCATCCCTCTGAGAGGAATAACGTTTCAGCACCTTCAAGCTAATCTTCTCCATAAGAGTTGGCAGTACGTTTAATAATGTGCGCGCAATGGAAAACAGGTCCCCTCAGGGCGGGCACATGCAGGCACATGTGGGCTTGCGGTACAGAGAGCTGAGAAGGGTTGGGGCCCAGCCTTTGCCCAACTCTCCTGCACCCCTGGGCAGGGCACAGCCCTCACAGCCAGAAAGGTGGCTGCAGCTTGGAATGGGGAGTCAGTGTAACCGGACAATCAAAGGGTCAATTAAGCAGACAGCGTTGAATCATATATGAGCGTTTATTCCAATACTGCCGGCAGTATGGGAGAGCAGCAGGTCACCCACAAAAATCTGCTCTGCACCCCACCATAAGCCAGCTTCTCATATTGGGTACAAGGACAAAGATTACATGAGGGAGTGGGCAAAGAGGTATGCCAAATGGGCAGTTTATAGGTAACGAGGGCTGAAGATTTGCAAAGGCCTGTGGGTATGCAAAGGCTGGCGGTCTTCAAAGAGCTGGTTCCTCTGGTTTCTGCAACAAGGTTGTTAATCTTTCCGTGATAATAGGCAGCTCCTGGATGTTGAGGATGGGCCCCATTTCTAGGTGAGCTCCCAGGTCCCGAGTACAACTCCCAGCCAGGTTAGAATGTGCCTTCTTTAATCAGAACAAAACAATCACGGTTAATGGAGCATGATTCATATTTCTTACAATTCTAGCTGGTCCCCAATATCCTATTTCTGCCCCTATCATCAGGGAAGCTCAGTTTGGGGCTCACTGTTGGTTACTGTGTGTTGACCTTAGGCCAGTCCCTTTGTGGGCTGGCTTGTTCCCCAGCACAATGAGGAGCACAGAATGAAATGATCTCTAAAATCTCGGTTACACATTCAGGTGGAGAGCGAAATTACATCCACAGATTCAGCGGACACACACAGACCCATTCCCTCCTCTCACGGGGGTCTCAGGGACCTGACCACTCTCGGGAGTAGATTGGGATCTGAGCCTGTTCCTTCCTAGATCTGAGTGACCTTGTTCAGGTTATTTCATTCCTACCCCTCCCTCGACTACTTTGTGAAGAGGGAATAATAAAGTGCATCTCCAGGTTGTCAGGAGAATGAAAGACAGAATTACTTAATGAATAATTCAACAACTATTTATTAAACACCCTCCATGTGCCAGGTAGAGGTGCAGGCACTGTGGGCAAGCAGTGAGCAAGCAGAACAAGGTCTGTTGTCTTGTGCAGTTGTCATACTGATGGGGGTGTGAGAGAAAGGAAATGAGTGAAAATCTCCATGCTGTGCAGACAACTCAAATAGGGTTATGTAATAGAAAGGGACGAAGTGGCCACTGCAGTCTGAGTGGTCAGGGAGGGCGGAGGAGGGGACCTTCAGGCTGAGATGTGAATGACAAGGAGCCAGCCACACAACAGTGGCCAGGAAGTGAGCATTTCGCAGAAAGGGAACTGTTCAAGAGAAAGCCACAGGCCCCAAAGGGTGTCACTTGTGTTCAAGCCTGTGATTCCAAACCTAGATTTCATACCTGACCTAATTGCTGTGCAACCTCTCCCAGTCAGTCTGGAATTTTCTGGTTAGCATCAAGGAGGGAATCTGTCTGTAGACCCTCTCCCCCCACCCCCAACTACCAATAGAAAGAGGGGATCCACATGATAAAAATCCATGCCCTTTCCTTCCCCGCAAAAGAAGATATTCTGGTCTGAAACTAACCCTTTCTTGTCCTGGCCAGGTGATTCAGTTGGTTCAAGTGTCATCCTTATATGCCAAGGTTGCGGGTTGGATCCCCAGTCAGGGCACATACAAGAATCAACCAATGAATGCATAAATAAGTGGAAAGACAAATCGATATTTCTCTCTCTAAAAAAAAATCAATCAGTATAAAAAGTAAAAAATAAAAGTAATTAAAAATAACCCTTTCTTTTGTTAGCAGCTCCCTTTCACTGTCTTCTTCTGATAAAACATTCCATGTCGTGCACCCTCTCAGACCTCCCTTCTGGTTGCTCCATGGGATTTGCTTGATTCAGGAATCACTTATGAAGCCAATTAGAGCTTCACATTTATAGACTCAGTTGAATTTTGTTTTTATGAACCAAACACAATTGCAAAGCACAAAGAGGGAAGGCAGTGGGTGTGGCGTGTGTAGGACCTGAAATGAAGTAAGTATGTGTGGGGTCTAGATGGTGAGGAGAGTGTAGGCTCAGGAGATAGGAAGGAGCTGGATCACACAAGCTTTGATACATCAGGAAAGCAATTTAGAGAAGAGCCTATATAGCTTGTGGACAATAAAAAAGTACCCTCACAGTATGATTTGATCATCATTTCCTAACTGAAGAATGGTGGAGGTGGGTAGTCATGCCCTGGGCATGTAACTTCTTCAGTAAAAGGCTATTCTTGCTTTAAGCAAGCCCTGTCCATTGTTCTTGTGCAGCTAGGTTAACACACCTTTGAAACACCCCCTTTCAAACCTGTCCTTATAACACCTCCTTATAACACCGAACAGTCTTCCTTATGTTCCCTCCTTAATCTCAAAACCATAAAAGAAACTGAACTGTCATTCTCTGAAGCATTTATCTCAGGCTGTTGCGATCTTGCTTCCAGGTGTATCCTCCCTTTGGCTCAAATAAATTATAAAAATTTTCTACAGGTTTGGAGGTTCCTTCGCTGACAAGCTCTTGGCTCAAAGGTCCTCTTGATTGGGAGACTTGTCTGTGAAAATGAAGAACAAAGCTTCTGGAGAAACCTGCTACCTCCTCACCATGAAGGATAGAGGTACGTTTTTATCTAATGCTGCTGCACCAGATGGTCGCCAAGGTAGAGAGTGTCTGCTCGGGTCCAGCAGAAACGCTGGGGGAGAAATGGGCCCTTGGAGCCTTCAAAGAAGGCATGACCAGCCGAAAGTGGGAAAATAGTTTTCAAAAGAAACCTTACCATTGGCTCCGCTAGATGCACATTCACTTCAGAGCAGGTCTCCAAGTCAGGAATCCAGTCCTCAGACAGGAAAGGGGGGGGAGAGGGGGTGGAGCCTAAGGCCAAGCAGATGGCTGGATGAATGGGAGCTGCTCACTTCAGGCTACTCCAAGAAAGGAAATCTTAATTAACTGAAGAAAGCCCCCAAAGGTAGACCTGTTGCCTTCAGTTATTAATAGTTTTATTCCTCCATTTATGAGTTGCTCACAGATCCATCAGGGGCTATTCAGGTCTGAGAGGAAAAGAATTGTGTTCCTCTTATTTGCACAGATCCCTAAGGCTGCCCCGAGGTCATTTTGCAGGATTTCAATGAAGGCTAATCTTCCAGATGAGAAGTAATTACAGCTCTGGGTTTCCAACTGTCCAAGGCAGCTGAGATAGTTAATTGGCTCTGCTATCTTGGTCTCTTTTCCTGAGGCTTTCCACACACACCACTCTGCTTCCTCACCTACATCTTGGGGGATTTTCATAGTCCAGCAAGCTCTGCATATTGAAGTTACCTCAAAGGGTGGGTCTACCATCAGGCAACAGTGATTTCCAAGCCATTGCAGCTACCTTGGCTGGTTTTCTGTGGAGTTAAAGAGGGATGAGTGGTCATTAGCCTCCATGACATTTTTTTTCAATATTTTTATTAATTTCAAAGAGGAAGAGAGAGAGAGAGAGAGAGAGAGAGAGAGAGAGAGACATCAATGATGAGAGAGAATCATTGATTGACTGCCTCCTGCACACCCCCTACTGGGGGTCAGGGGGCTGGAGATTGAGCCCGCAACCCAGGCATGTGCCCTTGGTTCGAATCAAACTTGGGACGCTTTAGCCCGCAGGCCGACACTCTATCCACTGAGCCAAACCGGCTAGGGCACCTCCATGACATTTTTGCCAGCATGAGTGAGGCCCATCTGAAATCTTAGACCACAGTGATTGGAATTATTTTGTGCCATAAGAAGGTTTGGAGAACTCTCCTGGCTTATTTCAGCCTTAGTTAAGACCCCAAAGAGCATCACATTTATCCCAAGATGGTAAGGTATTCCTTGAAAAGAAAATTCTCTGGACACTTGGGAAATAATATTTTGAAAATATCTGTATATATTTAAAAGCCTAAGCAACCGTTACGAACGGTCAACCACTTGACCAGTTAGTAGCTATGATGCACACTAACCATCAAGGGGCAGATGCTCAACACAGCCAACCTCCCACATCTGGCCAACCTCCCACAGTCCCTCCCCCAAGCTGGCAAACCTCCCACGGTCCCTCCCCTGAGATTGGGCGAGAAGGCCCCGATTGCTGGCCAGGCCAAGGGACCCCACCTGTGCATGAATTCATGCACCGGGCCTATAGTCCTATATAATAAAAGCCTAATATACTAAGTGTTCAGTCATCCAGTCATCTGTTTGGCCAATCAAAGCATAATATGCTAATGATATGCTAAGGCTATTCAACCGCTCGCTATGACATGCACTGACCACCAGGGGGCAGATGCTCCAACTGGTAGGTTAGCTTACTGGTGGGGTTTGGCCAATCGGGACTGAGCAAGACAGGCCAGACACGCCCTGGAGCTTTCCCCTGGTCCCTCCCTGGCTGGCCAACCTCCCGTGTCCCTCCCTGGCCCTGATCGTGCACTGGTGGGGTCCC
>NW_005371541.1:36883-43579 GCF_000412655.1 Myotis brandtii
CCGGGACATTCCCTGAGGGCTCCTGGACTGCAAGAAGGCACAGGCCAGGCTGAGGGACCCCCCTGAGTGCATGAATTTTGTGCACCAGATCTCTAGTGTTATAATGAAAAATTGAAGCATACACAAAAGAATAATGTTACAATGAACCTCCATGTGCTCATTGCTTATCTTTACAATTATTAACATTTTGCCAATCTTTCTGCATCTCTTTCCCTTCTTATTTTTTCTTTGCAATTGTGAGACATCCTATATTGTTAGGTCGGATCAAATGATTGAATCGATATCCCCTCCCCTGGGAACTGACCTTTAGGCCACTTCGCAATGGACATTCCCTTTCCTTAGACCACATTCCTCTTGCTAAGACCAGTATCCTTTCCCTCTGGACCTTCCCAGGATTCGGAACCACCCAGAAAATTTTTTGCTCAGAAAAAGCCAGACTAGAGTCCTTAAAACCTCTGACTCCCCATCTCTGGATATTGGTGCCATTTTGGGTAGAGTCCTTAAACTCTGACTCCCCATCTCTGGATATTGGTGCCATTTTGGGGTTCAGCCCAACTGGTGTGTAGATGACCTGATAAATTTATAATCCCTTACCACTTTTGGCCTCATGTGTACCTCCTTTGGTGACCCAAACAATGATCTCATCCTTAAATTCTTCACTGTATGTCTCCAATAGATAGAAAATTACCCCATGACATTGTTACAGGTTGGGTTCCCTGGAAAGCAAACTCTCAGATGAGCAGAATGCTTATTACAAAGTTGTTGGATCAGCATCTGTAGGAGGGAACAAAAGGAAGGAAAGGCAGTCACTTTAAAGGACTCAGCTGGCCCCCATGGCAATGTACAAAGTTGAGCACTTCTTAGAGTCTGGGGGGAGAAGATTGGGCCTTTATATTCCTGTCCTACTCCCACATTGATCAGACTCTCCTCAGGAAGTGGGTATAACCTTGAAGTAGGTGTCTCTCTTCAGTCAATGGCAATTTGAGGATAATTTCTGGAGAGGGTGAATAGCAAGCATGTGGCTGTTAGCTGGCAGTACTCCGAGAAGCACAGGGAATAAGTTCTAATTTCTGAAGGCGGGTTGGGGCTGCTTGTCATAGCACCCACTACAGACATCTTTATGCCTAATACAATTAACAGTAATTCTATACTATTTTCTAATATTATCAAAACAGGGTCCACAAAGGGAAGAGTTATGTTAAATTAAGTTAAAAGATTCCTTTAGGTCAGGTCTATTAGGAATTTTAACTATGCAAAGTAGCATCATGACTCTCCAAGAGGGTTCTTAAATATGCAGCATTTCCAAAATGTATTGGATCACCCAACATGGTTTTTAGTTTTGCTTTTATTTTTAATTTCAGGGACTTATCCCAAAAAACAATGCCCTGGAGAACTGAATAAGCAGTGAAAGCAGAAGTTTTTATTTTACAGTGTTTGAGTATAGCTAAGGCCTCGACAATCTTGCATGGTGAAGAAGCAGAATGTTTGGAGTGGAACCATCGTAAGAGTAATAAGAGTACATGCCACTTGACGATCCAGTCCTTCAAAGACAGCTGCGAATTACATAACATGCAAAGACATTTTGTGGCTAGAACAGGACATGTGCTAAAAATGCTGTGCACTTTATCCCATCAACAGCGCATCCCTAACACAGCTTTATGGGATGGTCATGTCTTCACAATGGAAGGGTGGCAGAAAGTGTGGGGATGGGTGAAGAGTCTTCTCCTGGATGCTGTGAAATTATTTGTAGGTTGTTTCTAAGCTTCACTTATAACTGCTACCCCCATCTTAAGAGGCCAAGAAGCTGGAAAGAAGTGGTAGGGTTTAGTGGAAGGTTCATAAATCAGTAGACTCCAGCTGTGCACACAGCATGGCGCCAGGCATCGGAATTGATAAGGGAGATGCAGTTTTCTTCCCTAGGCATTTATATTGGGATGATGAAGGGAGAGGTGACAATTAATTCAATGGAGCAAAACGAGGAAACATGTATGTAATCAATTTTCATTTTGTTGTATGGTTGTTTCTCTCTTGGGCTTTTTGAAAAAATACTACCTTAATTAATGTGTTCATGTAAGTATGATTTATATTTCATAGATTGAGAGATGGAGAAAATTATTAATCACACAACTAGTAAGTGGAAGTTTGGAAACAAAATTCAGACCTTGTGATGGTAACTACCCCAGTTTAGGTAGACAATAGTGGGAGTTCAGAATGTAGAAAGAATTGACAGGGAGATGACGGGGTGTCTGAATTAGGGATACAATTGGTATAAGATTTCTCTTGGTTCAGCCATTTGAGGTGTTGGATCCCTTCCACTGGGAGGTGAGACACTAGACTTCATGTAGGAGTTTATGATGAGAGGCATGCTTATCTATCTCTCCACATCTGTGGGGACACTTAGGTGTTTTCCAAATGCAGGGGGTTGGTATACTGCTCCATTGGAGAGACGGCACAATGTGGAAGGAGAGCCTAGATCTGAGCACAGATAGTACTGCTATTAGATTCTAGCTCTACTTACTACCCATGTGTTCTCATGTATCACATTTAGAATGTTAGTTTTCTGATCCATAAAATTGGCATAATAATGCCTACATAGGGTGTCTGTGAAGACTAAATGATGTGTTGTCTAGGATGAGCTTGATACTTGGCAGACACTTAATAAATATTAATTTCCCCCTCTTATTTCTCATGAAATTACTTCTCTTCAGCACAAGAAGTTGTTAGTATCAGGACAAGCTTTTTAGTTTAAAGTAGAATTTCTGGCCTTCTCCTCTCGTCCCCCATCCCATTTCCTGGGAATCCATGCAGTGTATACTGCTAAAGGTCAGCTGTGCACTCTACTGAGTTATTATATACTGGTATGTGAATCTCTGAAAGGATCATGTTTCTATGCCTTATCTCATTCAAAGTTTTCTTAATCAGTAGTAAATAGTAATAATGGAAGCTACAAATAGGTGGTTATTTTGGTCAGTTAGGTGTTTGCTGACTGTGATGACTTTATGAGGTAGATCCTGTTACTCCCATTAGAGCAGCGGTTCTCAACCTGTGGGTCGCAACCCCTTTGGGGGTTGAACGACTCTTTCACAGGGGTCGCCTAAGACCATCGGAAAAGACATATATAATTACATATTGTTTTTGTGATTAATCACTATGCTTTAATTATGTTCAATTTGTAACAATGAAAAATACATCCTGCATATCAGATATTTACATTATGATTCATAACAGTAGCAAAATTACAGTTATGAAGTAGCAACAAAAATAATTTTTTGGTTGGGGGTCACCACAACATGAGGAACTGTATTAAAGGGTCATGGCATTAGGAAGGTTGAGAACCACTGTATTAGAGTGAGGACACTTTTGAGTTTTGGATGAGTAGATTGCCCAAGATCACAGAGCTGGTAAGTGATGGAGGAGGCCTTTAACCCAGTTTTTTGTGATACCAAAGTATGAGAGGTAAAACCTTTGGGTGACAAAAGGCTTGTGACATGGATCTTATGATTCTAGTGGGCTAGGACTGGTTGGGTGTAGTGAAAAGAGAGAGTTGGCTATTGGAGGACCTGCTTTTGATCTAATCTAAGTCTACTCTAACCAGATGCCTTGGTCAGAAGTCCAGCTCAAGTTTGCTTTAGTAAATAGGTGAAATTTATGTGTATGTATGTATGTATGTATTTTCCTCACCCAAGGATATGTGTAGAGATAGAGAGAAACATCCATGTGAGAGAGAAACATTGATCTGTTACCTCCTTATGTGCCTGAACTGGGATTGAACCCACACCTAGGTATGTGCTCTGACTGGGAATTGAACCTGGGACCTTTGAGTGTATGGGATGATGCTCCAACCAACTGAGCCACATGGTAGGGCAATAGGTGAAATTTATTGACTTCAATCTCTCTTTATATAACTTTGTTTCTGTTGGTCAGCCTTCTTCTCATATTGAACATATTATCCCAATTTGACCCAGGATATTTACTAGAAATAACTTTGGCCTAGTTTTCCCTAAAGCTTGTGATCACAGAGAAAGAGAACATATTTCCGTAAGACCCAAGTTTGAGACCCTATGTTAGTCATTGTGGACAGGAGGATGAAGAACTCTCATTAGCTTGTCAAGATCATGTTCCTCTAACCCTCAGGATGAAGGTTAGAGTGGAGGGGAGTGGAGAGGATGCTAAATTCTATTGAAAATAAGTAGAATATGACATAAAAGGAAGAGCCCCGAAAAATATGACTTTCCTTAATAATATGCCACTTTTACCTGTCTAAGCGTAAGTGTTGGTTCCCTGGTTGAAACTGGCCTTAGTACAAGGCGGGCAAAGAAAGAGGCAGGTCACTCCAGATTGGAAGGTGGCAGGTTTTATAAGCCAGGGGACTTACATATGAGGCTTTCCTAGGGCGGCTGCTAGACGAGTAGATGTCTGCACTCAGCCGCCATAATCTTGTTTACATAGAGGCCTCAACTGGGTTCAGTCACATAGTCTCAACAACACAAAGCTCATTCAAGGCTGTGTCCTTGAAGTGGCCCCTTGTGTAGGAATGGTGGGTGGAATGCACATTCCAAGGACAAGGAGGTGGGGAGGAGTCTCCCATTGCCCAGGTCCAGCTTGAGGGTCAACCAGAGGTCACGTCCTCTGGATGACCTCCTCCCACATTAAGTGATTTCTCTCTAAGCTTCAGTCTCTCCATCTATAAAACAAGAGCGATAATTTTCCTTGCAAAGTTGCTGTGAGCGACAAAAGAAATAATCAGAAAGAAAGTCCTTTGTAAACTTCGCAGGCCTGTGGCAACACTCCTCCATGGGAGCATCTCTGAAAACCCGTGATTCTCTAGCAACCTTTGCTTTGACATATGACTTATTTTAGGTGCTTCCTTGCCATTCAGTGGCAAGTCATGCAGCACAGGAAATTAATGAAAATGTATGTATTACTACTAGAATATATGTCCTAGCATTCTTTATCCTGAAGAGAAGTAAAAATGAGAGCATTAAAAAAAAAAAATCTGGGATACAGTTATTTATATCTCATGTCTGCCAAATTCTCTGCCAATGTACAGCTTAATTTCAGGTTTACCTTAAAACGTCTCTGCTGAAAGGTAAAAAGCTGGGTAACAAGCCTGTGGGTAAAAATAAACAGCGGGTTTGTACAAAGGGAAAATACAAAGCAGGAAGACAAAGCTCAGGGACACGTGGGCGGCAGCTGAGCCATGTGCAGCTTGTGCATTCTAAGGTGAGCTGGAACTCGGCCTGAGGTTATGAACCACGGCGAGAAAGAAGGGCTTCCTCCTTCACATGATTAAACCTGAACATCACATCCTCCCAGAATATTCCGGCTAATCAAAGTGAACCTGGGGTGCTTGGCCTCCCGATCAAGAAGGAAATATAGAATTTTGGTAACTTCCTGCTCTAGTTGAAGAATTCTAACCCATTTATGAGAAAGTCATCCTTAGAGAATTTCCCAGTAGATGGATCATTTTCTCTGGCTCTGTATCTCTTAATGGAGTGTAAATTCACTTAGGAAGTTATATGTGTCTTAACATTGTAGCCATTGGTTTTTAGACATCTAGAATTTGCTAGGTTCTTTTAAAATTGGTTGATGGAAAGATGATATCATTGAAGAAGAGAACATAACTTAGTATTGTGGCTGGGAATAAGAAAATCCCATATTCTAATTCTCATTCAGTTGACATTAATTTAAAGAATAAATATTTGAGCATCATGCTCCATCCTAGGTGCCAGGGATAGAGTTTTGCATCCAATATTGTCCTTGCCTTCATAAGCTTATACTTATCATGTGAAATGACACATCACCTAGGTATCACATGAATGGTTATCACTGTGATTAAAAAATCAAGTAGGGTAAAGGGATTTTGAGGGGTATTGAGTATTCGTTCAGAGAGAGGGGTCAAAGAAGAATTCTGGGGTGGGTTAATATTTGAAATAAGTCTTGAAGAAGTGAGAGAACAAGGCATGAATTTTGGGGAAGAATGCTCCTGGAAGAGAGAATAGTATGTGCAAAGGTCCTGAGGCAGGAGTATACTTATTTGAGAAAGCAACAAGGAAGCCAGAGTGATTAGAGAGGATTAACCTAGGAAAGCAGGAATAATAGATAAGAAATAAGTTGGAGAGCAAGCTGAAGGCTATATTACATGGGGATTTATATGCCTTGGTAAAACTTTCTATTTTATCCATGTGTAATGGTAAGCCATTGGGGAGCCTGAGCACGGTAATGACACAGTGTGATTTATGTGTTTAGAAAGATAATTCCCACTGTCATATGAAAAGCAGACTGTGAGAAGTAAAGTTAGAAATGGGAGCTCAGCAGGCGACTATTACAGTCATTTAGGACATTCATGGTTGTGGTGAGAAATGGTTTTATTTGACATATTTTATGTAAGTAGAGCCGAGGGATTTGATGTGATTTTTCAGCTGTGGAGCTCTAGCTATATATGTGACTTTGGAATGTGATAAAACATAGCAGATATTTTGTGTAACATTTTTTTAAACATACACAAACATAAAGTGAAGAGTAAAGGGAACTGTGTACTACCACTCAGATCTAACACATTTAAGATTTTCTAATCTTGTTTTGCTTATGTCTTCCCTTTTCTCCTCCTCCTCCTCCTCCTCCTCCTCCTCCTTCTTCTTCTTCTTCTTCTTCTTCTTCTTCTCCTCCTCCTCCTCCTCCCCCTCCTCCCCCTCT
>NW_005371541.1:43700-48858 GCF_000412655.1 Myotis brandtii
GGCTATTCAAAAAAAATTCTAGGCATCATATCATTTTACTCATCAATATATTAGTATGTCTCCAACAAACAAGAACTTTAATAAAACCCCCACAACATCACACATAAACCCCCCACAATAATAACATAAAGTTAACAATAAATATTTATTACCATCTAAAATCAATCTTTTTGAAAAAAACTTGAAAGCTTTCCTGTTTTTTTTATTTTTAATAGAATATGTTTTATTGATTTTAGACAGAGAGAGGAAGGGAGAGAGAGAGAGAGAGAGAGAGAGAAACATTGATGAGAGAGAACTATCAATTGGATGCTTTCTGCACTTTCCCTACGCGGATCCAGCCTGCTGCCTGTCCCAAAATTGAACAGGTAAAGCTCAACGAACTGAGCCACACTGACCAGGACAGTTTTCCTGTTTTTAAAAAATGTATTATTTTACAGTGGCTTTGATCAAATCAAGATTTAAAGAAGGTCTACCCATTGCATTTACTTAATTTATCTTGTAAATATTTTAAATCTATAACCATCTATCTCCTTCCACTGTTGTTATTTGTTTATTTATAATTATTTATTTTATTTTGATATTTTTAGAGCAGTTTTAGGTTTACAGCAAAACTGAGATGAAGGTAGAGATTTCTCATATAATCTCTATATCCCACACATGCATGCCTCTCCCATTATCTGACAAGGGACAGGGAGGGGGGGAGGGGAAGGAACTAAAAGTAGAAAAAGGCAATATCTGTTTCAAGCTCTGAATTACGGATTTTAGAGTATTATTATTTGTAATAATACAAAAACAACAACAACAACAAAACAACCCTCAAATCCTCTAATCCAGTGGATCTCAACCTTGGCTGCACATTAGAATCACCTGGGAATCTTTTTAAAATTCTGATTTCTGGGCCTCATCCTCCGGAAATTCTACTTCTTTGTTACTAATGTTGTGGCCTCACCCCATAACAAAGAAACAGAATTTCCAGAGGATGAGGCCCAGAAATCAGGATTTTAAAAAGATTCCCAGGTGATTCTAATGCGCAGCCAAGGTTGAGAACCACTGCTCTAATCAGTAGCCACCATCTCCGTATTCTGAGAACGAACTTTTTAAAAAAAATCAGGCATTTATTCCACTTTTCATATACAGAATATTTTCAGGAAAACTAAATTATCAATAAAGCCCGGTTCCTCTTTAGAGAAGAATCCCAGCTAATAAATGCAGAGGGAAGGAGAGAATTAGAAAGATCTCAGTTCTGTAACGACTAATGACAACAGATCCAAGCAACAACCATCGACAGCTGCTGGAAGCACGAGGTGAAAAATGCGTGGAGAACTGGATAATAGATGGGCCGGGCCACACACCTGTGTCCACTTGCTCTCCTCACCTAGAGGCCCGCCTCGTTTTCTTGCGCCTTGCTTTACTGCCCCATGAGAAAATGAATTCGTGCTGTTTGAAGCGGTGGAATTTGTGGTATTTGTTAGCAGCGCAGGCATACCTCAGCGATATGGCAGGTATGGGAACCCTAACTGGAGTAGGCCAGACGATAAGGCCAATTTGCCAGGCGCAGGTGTGCGGGCAAGGACAGGGCAGTATTATTCGGTGAAAGGCCCCTTTGCCCTCCGCCAGGGCAATAACAGCGGTAGCAGTACAGGTACTGCGCAAGCGCAGCCTATGTAACCTGGTTATGTTCACGTAGCACAGGCGTGTATCACTCATTGGCACGAGGCTTGTCCGTGTATATAAGTTGCCACTGACCAGCCAGTGGGGCCCTCTGTGTGCTGCCTCTTTGGGCGGCCGTTCTGGGGGGACTACTTCCAAGAACTGCTTTGCATGATGGCTCCTGGAGTGGTAATGGCTACTGGGTCTACAATAAAGTCTCTCCTGTCTGTGCCCACGACTTGCCTGTCTTCTCCATCCAATGCCCGAAGTCTGAGGACCTGTGTGTTCCCTCACAGCAGGTAAGTTCCAGGCCACGGCCATAAAGCAAGTTGTATTCTCTTTGCCGGTGGAGGGTCTTGCTTACCATTTATTAAAAAAACACACAACAGCCATGGAACGCAATAAAATGAGGCGGGCCTCTAGGTGAGGAGAGCAAGTGGACACAGGTGTGTGGCCCGGCCCATCTATTATCCAGTTCTCCACGCATTTTTCACCTCGTGCTTCCAGCAGCTGCCGATGGTTGTTGCTTGGATCTGTTGTCATTAGTCGTTACAGAACTGAGATCTTTCTAATTCTCTCCTTCCCTCTGCATTTATTAGCTGGGATTCTTCTCTAAAGAAGAGCCAGGCTTTATTGATAATTTAGTTTTCCTGAAATATTGTGTATATGAAAAGTGGAATAAATGCCTGATTTTTTTTTTTTAAAGTTAGTTCTCAGAATAATGAGATGGTGGCTACTGATTGGGGGTTTAAGGTGTGTTTTTTTTGTATTATTATGAATTTGTGGAATGTTATATGTTTGTGTGCTTCAATCACTTTTCTGTCATTAGCTTCTTTTTGGTGCTTAAGTGGTCCCATTCATGGCATGTGAAAGGCCTTCTGGTTTGATCCTGTGTCTTCTTGTCAAGGCCCCATTGTTCACGGCAGCATTCTTACCTTCTGGCCTTACAGATTGTCCAAGGTTTAGCTGGTACATTTTATGCCTCAGATATTGTGTTGTCCGTGTCCACAGAATTCTTTGATTCTTTTTGTTGTCTAGAGACCACAATCTGGGTGCTCTTGTCACTGCTTCAAGGCTAACTCAATAGACAGTGAGAGGGCATGTTATTTGATTTATAGAAATAAAAAAAAAATCATAAGTTTATATTGCATTTCCAATTCAAAGGTTATAATATATGGTTTATACTTTGATTTTCATACTTTAATCATTTTTTAAAAAATCCTCACTCAAGGATATTTTTTCCAATGATCTTCAGAGAGAGAGAGAGAGGGTGGAAGGGAGGGAGGAAGGGGAGAGAGAGAGAAACATCTATGTGAGCCAGACACATCAACTCCTGCATGAGCCCTGACCAGGGCAGGAGATTGAACCTGCAACTGAGGTATGTGCCCTTGATGGGAAATTCAGTCCACCGGCTGATGCTCTAACCCAGTGGTTCTCAACCTGTGGGTTGCGACCCCTTTGGTGGTTGTGACCCTTCAGTCCACCGGCTGATGCTCTAACCCAGTGGTTCTCAACCTGTGGGTTGCGACCCCTTTGGTGGTCGAATGACCCTTTCATAGGTGTTGCCTAAGACCATCCTGCATATCAGATATTTACATTACGATTCATAACAGTAGCAACATTACAGTTATGAAGTAGCAACGAAAATATTATGGTTGGGTCACAACATGAGGAACTGTATTTAAAGGGCCAGAAGGTTGAGAACCACTGCTCTAACCACTGAGAAAACTGGCCAGGGCACTTTAATCGTTTTATAAAATTGTATCTTTATTGTTGAAAGTACATTGCCCCCATTGACTCGTCCCTTCCCCTGGCCTTCCCCAAACTGTTATCTGTCCATGAGCTATGCATATATGCATATAAGTTCACTGGTTAATGAACTTTAATCTTTTTGTTAAAAATGTTGGTTTCTAACAACATTGATATATTTTATTACTGGTTTTCTCTTTTATCAAACACTGCAAATATTACTAATAATAAGATTTCTGAATTTGGTTTTAAATTTATTTGAAATTACTTCTGGTTGTTGCTGTTATTGTTCTTAGAACTTATCACTTTAGGGAATTACAGTAAAAATATTGTATTTGAAAATATGAAAGTATGCTTCACTAAGTGGTTATTACACCAATTTTCTATAGTTAAATTCATTTATTTTTAAATTTTATTGTTCTTTTTTTTTTTTTTTTTTTTTTTTTTTTTTTTGAGCTTGTGTTTTTGTTTTGTTTTTGTTTGGATTTTAATATTGTTTTTAAATGTGCAAATATTTGCATAACTCCAGAGTAAAAATGATAAATTAGAACCAGGGCATTCTGAGAGTTGTAGCTGTTTCCTTTCCCCACCTTGTCTTCCCTCCTCAGCTAGCCTTTTTGGCACTTCTTAGCTTTAGATCCATCAAACTTTAATTAAAAAGATATGAACAAATATATGTATGTGTATATACATATTTTAATAGTTTTTCTTACCTAAGTAAAAAATAGCCTTTTTAGCATACCATTTACCCATTCACTCACATATTTCCTATGGATGCATTCACACTGTACCAACAGAATCAAATAGTTGTGACAGCAACCACATGTCCCACAAATTCTATCTAATAAAAGGGCAATATGCAAATCAACTGTCACTCCATCACAAATATGGCAGCGCCCATACCCACAAGATGGCAGCACCCAGTCCTCTCAGCCCCGCCGGAATCCCCCAGTCCCAGGGGCGGCAGCCACTGAGAGCAGATAGCGTGAGTGGCCTGGAGGAATGCTTGCTTCATTGCTGTGGCGACAAGGCAAGCATTCCACTGGCCGTGGAGGGCCTATGGGCAGCAGGTACAGAACGCTTGTGTCATCGCAGGCCAGGCTGAGGGACCCCAACCCTCGTGAATGAATTTTGTGCACCGGGCCTCTAGTCCTAATGTATTTATCACTATAAATAACACCAGGCTTAGATCAATTAATGATCCATAGAATAAGGCTGAAATTATTGTTGTTCCAAATAAAAAGGGGTTATATTAGCAAGGAAGAAAGTGGGAGTGGGTATTGAATAGGCAAATAAAAATGTCTGCCACAGTGTTGTTAGTGATGGAGGTTAGGATGTCATTGGGCAAAAAGACAAGGTTGAAAGTGAACCAAACTTTATAGGAACAATGGTCTATCTCTTATTCAGTCACCTACTCCTTCAACATTCTCTTGCATTTGTGGCCTTCATTCCTTCTGTACTATCCACTAGCCCATTCCTTATGTAACAAGTGGTTCCTCCACCATCTTTGAATAGTTTACTTTCCAGAATGGTTCTAACGTCACTCATGTACACCTTAGAATCAATTTAAGGCAAAATATATAATTTTATTTTGTTTAAAGTATTACAAATAGTAGTACATATGTCTCCTTTTTCCCCCCATTAACCTCCACTGGCCTCTCCTACCCTGACACATGCCCTCACCCCCCACCCCCAGTGTCTTGCATCCATTGGTTATGCTTATATGCATGCATACAAGTCCTTTGGTTGATCTCTTACC
>NW_005371541.1:49264-49554 GCF_000412655.1 Myotis brandtii
ACTTAGGCTGTTTCCAAATCTTAGCTATTGTAAATTGTGCTGCTATGAACATAGGGGTGCATATATCCATTCTGATTGGTGTTTCTCTTTTCTTGGGATATATTCCTAGAAGTCGTATTACGGGGTCAAATGACAGTTCCATTTTTAATTTTTTGAGGAAACACAGTATATATTTTTTTAATGGAGCCTATAAGTTTTGCCTCTTACATGGGAAGAAAATTTTTTCTAGTGAAGAATTTCAGGCTCTAGAGTATGGGTAGAAGTCTGTCTTCCTCCCTCCCTTCCTCCCT
>NW_005371541.1:49673-51430 GCF_000412655.1 Myotis brandtii
CCTCAGATATTTATTGAGCATCTACACATTCCAGGCTTTGTTCTAAGTGCTGTGAATGCAAAGGAAAAGGGAGAATGCAAAGTCCCTTTCCTCATAGAACTTACATCCTATTGGGAAAAACAGAGTGTAAGAAAACAGATAATGAAATCTATGAGAAAACATCAAATAGTGATGAGTACTTTGAAGAAAACATAAGTTGTGTGAAGGCCTGAAAAATGGCAAGGCTTTTATTTTAGAGAGAAAGGCCATAGGAAGCTTTTTCCAGGAAGACTCTTCAGCCAGAAGGAAGTGAGGCAGTAAACCGCTATACCTGCACACCTTCCAGGCAGAGGGAAGTGCCGGCGCAAAGACCCTGAGGTAGAGTCTTGATTGGAAACATCATGGACAGCAAGGATGCCAGCACTTAGTGGGCAGTGAGCAAGGGGAAGAGGGCCAGGAGATCAGAGTGAGGTTAGAGTCGGGTGTGGGATCACACAGGGACTTGTAAGCTATGGAAATGACTGGGGGTTTATTCTAATTATGGTGGCAAGCCATTGTAAGAGTTTAGTAAGGAGCATATAGCATTCTGACTACTATTTAGAAAGATCCCCAGGGATTACTCTGAGACAGAAAACAATTTTCCAGGTGTATACTCTAGAAATAGATAATTTGCTGAGTGAGGAAAGTGCTTTGTAAACAGTGAATTTCCATTCATTTAATACGTAAATATTGAACAACATGCTGTGAACACCTTTTTAAGCTTCAGAGAGAGAATGACGAATGAGACATAAGCCCTAACCTTGTGGAATGTATAATCTAGTACTTGAGCTTTAGAAGCAAACAGATTATTGTAAATCATGTAGTAAGAAACATAAGCACTGGAGCATGCTTTAGGTCCATTGGGGAAATCGTGTGGCCTAGACTTGGGTGGATGGGGAGGGAAGAAAGTTGTGTCCTTTTAAGCTGTGTTCTGAAGAGCCAGCTCTGGGGTAGAGGGGCCTAAGGCTGCCAGATGAAATACAGGAAGACCAAGTTCATTTAAGCTTTATATATGCAATGGATACATTTTTTAGTATGTCCCAAATATTGCCTAGGTCATGCTTGTACTAAAATGAGTGTTCATTGTTTATCTGAAATTCAGACTTAACTGGGCATCCTGTCATTTTTATTTCCTACATTTAGCAAATCTGGAGGATGCTCTTCAGGGAAATTGCAAGTGGTTGGATACATATGGAGTCCAGAGATGGAAACCAGCATGTTGAAGGAGTAGGTTAGACCAGCGATTTTCAATCCTTTTCATCTCATGGCACACATAAACTAATTATTAAAATTCTGGGGCACAACAAATATATTATATGTTTCCTGATCTGACAAAATAATTAGGTATAACTTTGATTCATTCACACTGAGTGGCTATTGTTGTGTTGGCTGTTGTCATTTTGTTATTTGACAATCTAAGGGAAAAGAGGTCCGTGCCCAGGCAGGTACTGCGTGTTTTAAACATTCTTGCGGCGCACGGTTGAAAATTAGAGTCAGACCAATTCCGATGGGCCAGGTTGCGTCCTGCTGTCAGGAGAAAGTCAGGAGGATGATCAATAAAAGGATTTAGATAGGGAAGTGACACACTCTGATTCAAGGTTAGAATGCAGCACAGCGCGCTGGCTCTAACCAGATGATGAGTGGGGCTCTTTTCAGAGCTTGAAGACAGGAGACATTATAAGCAGGTCATTTTTATGGACCAGCCTTTAATGAAATGATTTTTTAGCTTCTTCCATATC
>NW_005371541.1:52119-104953 GCF_000412655.1 Myotis brandtii
AGTAATATTTATTATTGTAAAATAGTAAATGACTGTAATATTTGACTTATTATTGTAAAAATAATGAGTAATGGTGATAGTAACAGTCTAATAATCACTTCCTAGATGCTGGAGACACTACTAAGAACTTTATATATGTTCACTCCTTTAATAGTCACAACAATTCTGTGGGGAAAAAAAACTATAGTTTTTATCACCATTTTATTAGAAAACTGAGATGCAGAACATTTCAAAGATTTGCCTAAGGCCTCAAGGTTAATGGAAGAGCTGGGCAGAGACCAGCACTCTGGGTCTAGAGTTTGTGTTCTTAACTATTTTATATATGTATAGACAAATGTGTTTTATACAATTAACTTGCAAAATATGCAATTCGTTATTCAAAGATTATTTTATACAGGTATGTATACCACTGGCTCAAGTATAAGGTTAGAGGGACCTTGGTAAATTACTTGACAAAAGGCCATCTCCCTCAGATCAGATATGACAGATGTGTAATATGGTACTGTTGCATCTGCTCATCTGAAGTTATAATAAGGTTTTCAGCTAAAGATTGAGGTTTGGGAGTCCTCTAAAATAGGAATTTAGAATTATAAAATGAATGGTATCATTTGGAAGGGGTGTATTATAAGAGCAGGATGAGAATAAAACTCTGAGGTCTCGGAGTTTTATTTGAGGATGGGCAGAAGAAGAGCCACAATAAGGAAGAGAGGAGAGAGTGTGAGATGGGAGGAAATAGGGGGAGAGAGTGCTGTGGGTGACCAAGGAATGAAGTTCAAGGATGGGATCATCACCTCAGAAGCAGCAGAGAGAGCCACTTCATTCCCTTCCCTTCATGTCTAAATGGCACTTGACAACGCTGAGCAAAAATGCTTCCCAACAACTAGCCTGAGGTGACTCATGCTCTCCTCTGTCCTGGGGTTAATGTTCTCCTTTTTTCCTTGACTGGGCTGGACACGTCTCTTTCTCAAAGATGCTTTTGTTTAACTGGAGGCCATCTGGCCTTCAACAGATTTTCACCTACTCCATCCATCCTCTCTGGATAAGCCTCCTGGCCACAAAAAGTAAATCTTGATTTTGCTTCTCTTCTGAGTTTGCTTTTGATGGAAAAAATGAGATGAAATGACTTATCCCTTGAGCAGGGTGGACTGGACTGAACTCACATTAAGTAGAAAAAGAGGGTGAGAAGATGACACACTGTTGAAAGGGAAACAGTGACTAAAAATGTACTGAGCAAAGAATAAATGTTCCCTGGAGGAAGTGCAGGAAGGTGGCCATTCCAATCTTAGAAGTCCTTTGAGGTGACTATCACACTTCTCCAAGAATTCTCAGAAAAGCTGATTTAATTATCTGCCTTTCTTCCAGTTCTACCAAATATCCTCAGGTCTAATGCTGGCAAGAAGACCTTCAATGAGAAATGGGTCACCATGTCCTTCTCCTGAGGGCAGGGGATGGGGATGAGAGATGTGCTGAATGTACTTTAGGAATAAAGACAGAAAGCAGAAAGTAGATCACTCCTGGTGACTATCTCAAAAGGGGGGGATGAATCTCAAGATACCTCAGTAGCTTCCAAATCTTTGTGAAATTCAGAAAACTTTGTACCTTTCCCATATATGTTACTTTGGTTTTCCATTAGCTATTTCTCATAGTGACTAGCAATAAAAACACCCCCCAGAAAGATTCACATCCTTGCTTAGAGACAGAAATTAGGGTGACAGTAAAGAGATACTATCTCCAACTCCACCGCCAATTGGTGGGAATGGGGTAGGACTGTGGTGGGGAGAAAACCCCCAACAGATACTGGTCAAAGCAATTTTGAATTGGAGGAAAGGAATCACAAGACCTAGGGCAAGGAGGAAAAGGCACAAAAGGAGAGCCAAGGTAAAAAGAAAAAGTACCAGTATTGCTATAATTTTAGTGTTATTAAGAGATTGCAATGTCTTAGGCACTTTTCTAATTATTTTAACACATTTAATCCCCTAATAATAGCAGGTATTATCTGTGCCTCTTACTAATGCTACCTAAAAAAACCTTCCCAAAATTAGTGGCATAAAATAACAACCATTTTATGCTGACAATTCTGGGCTCAGGAATTCAGACAGGGCACAGTGAGCATGACCGCTCTCTATCCAGTGTCTGGAGCTACAACTTAGAAGACTTGAATAAGATGCTTTTACTCGTACATTCATCTCCTTGATAGGGATAGATGGATGGCTTGAAATCTGGGCATAGCTGGGACCATCATCCAGATTTTATGACCTATTCTGGGAAGGCACATGGTGTCACTTCCACTATCTGCCATTGGTAGAAGCAGATGTCAATCAGCCCACCACACTTAGAGGGAGGGATCATTGACTCCAGCTGTTGATACAAGTATCAAAGAATTCATTGCCATTTAAAAAATGCTACACTTTTATTACCATTTTATAGATGAGGAAACTAAAGCCTAGGGAAATGAAATTATTTGCCAAAATGACATAGCAAGTAAGTGACAGAAGTAGGTATCAAATCCAGGGACTCTGGTTCCAAAGACAGTGTTCTTAGTCATCTATACTAATAATAGCCTAGGTGGTCGTCATGCCCTCACACATCATGCCCTAACGTCGTCACAAGATGGCCGTCACAAAATGGCTGTCACAAGATGGCTGTCACAAGATGGCCGCATTCACAGCAGAGGTGGGGCCCGGCGGAGGAGGCAGGTTGAGGCAGGGGAGGGCAGTTGTGGGCGATCGGGCCAGCAAGGGAGGGCAGTTGGGGGCGATCAGGTTGGCAGGGGAGCCGTTAGGCATCAATCAGGCTGGCAGGGGAGCGGTTAGGGGGTGATCAGGATGGCAGGCAGAAGCGGTTAGGGGCAAT
Organism: Myotis brandtii; assembly: GCF_000412655.1. Lineage (NCBI taxonomy): Eukaryota > Metazoa > Chordata > Mammalia > Chiroptera > Vespertilionidae > Myotis > Myotis brandtii. The sequence continues at coordinate 54,973 of NW_005371541.1, forward strand.
CAGGCAGGCAGGCAGGCGAGAGGTTAGGAGCAAGTGGTCCCAGATTGTGAGAGGGATGTCCGACTGACTACACTGGCGGTCAGACATCCCCTGAGGGGTCCCATATTAGAGAGGGTGCAGGCCGGGCTGAGGGACACCCCCCCAACCCTCATGCACGAATTTCATGCACCAGGCCTCTAGTTATATTAATAAGATGCTTTACAAATCCTTTAAAATCCTGGATCTTCTGGTTCTTACTAGTTGTGTGACCTTCAGAAATTTGCTAATGGCACACATCAAAATCCTTGCATGTGTCAAAAAGATATCTGCACTACTATGGTTATTGCAGCATTATTCACAATAGTCAGGATATGGAAACAACCTAAGTGTCTGTCTGCCAACAGAAGATTGGATAAAGATTTGACCAGATAGGTAGGTAGGTAGGTAGATAGATGATAGATAGATAGATAGATAGATAGATATACAGACATATAGATAGGTAGATAGACATATCTGCATAAAGATATATTTAATGAAATATTATTCAACCTTAGAAAGAAGGACATCTTGCCATTTGTGATATCATGCATGGGCCTTGAGGACACTATGCTAAGTGAAATAAGTCAGATAGAGAAAAAATATACTGTATGATCTCACTTACATATGGAATCTAAAAGAGCAGAACTCATAAAAATAGAGGATATAATGGTGGTTACTAGCAGCTGGTGGTAGGAGGATTGGGGAGAGGTTGTTTAAGGGTGTAAACTTGCAACTGGTAAAGAAACAAGTCCTGGAGAGCTATTGTATTGCAAAGTTGTAATAGTCAATAAGTCTGTATTACAAAACTTCAAAATTACCAAAAGACAATATCTTAATTGTTCTCATCACAACTATTATGTGACATGATAGATGTGTTAGTTAAGAAGTCACAATGCTTTCTGTTGATTATATCTCAATAAATAAAAATAATTAATTAAATATTAACAAAATTGTTTACCTAAAGAAATAGATCCATGGATAGATGAATGGATAAAGCACTAACATGACAAATATTCAAATACTGCATGATTTCACTTATATGAGGCATCCACAGTAGTCAAACTCATAGAAACAGAAACTAGATCAGTGATTACCAGAGGTTGGGGTGGAGGAGAGGTGAGGAGTCGTTCAATGGGTATAACACTTCTTATTCTAAGCTCCTCGCATGGTGTCTAACACATGAGAGAGACGGTACATATTTGGAAGAATGAATTTAAATGTGAGTAAAGAGTAAATATTTGAAAAGAGGAACAACTTGCTTTCAACAAAAACAAAACACAAACATTTTAAAGAGAAACCTGAAGCAAAAAATCAAAAATTAATTACATATTTTGCTAAACTTTAAAGCCATTTCCTAATCCACAATGATGTAATTACTTTCATAAATCCATTAATACACTTTGGGCTTCTGTTTCCTGACTCAAAGAAATTCTTTGCCAAATTGAGAATTATCCTTCAACCCTGGAGTTGATCTCCCATTTCTGACTTTAAAAGGCTTGTACACAATTTCAGACAGAAACAAAAAGGAGTCCTTTCAGCCCATTTCCGTCTACCATTATTTTAATGAATGCTGGAACTGATTCAGCCTTCAAATTTAGTGTTTCTAGAATCTCTTGTCAGCATTTTAAAAGATCTCTTTAGATATGGGTAATTCATATTAAAAATCTGAGCATAATTTTTTACTAAGAAAAAGATGAAGCCTGTAAAAATTCAACTCTCCAAAAAGATGAAATGTCAGCATTTAGGAATTAACTGTCCAGTGCTATCTGAGATTGCTAAAATATTACGATTTAATTTGTTTTAAGTCCTGAAGATGGATTGGCTTCCATCAGTTCTTACATTTGTGTCCCCTGTGACTAGGGGCATTTGTTAGACGCCTGGCTGGTCCACAGATCTCACTGGGGTTAATGAATGCAAAGGGGAGGGAACAGACTTTTGTTGAGAATCAGTTAATATGTGTCAGGAGCAACAACCATGTGAGGTAGGTATATTCTCATTCTATAGATTATGTCCAGCAAACAGGTGGAAACCAAACCCAAACCATTCAAAACCACGAAAAAATGCTGAGTAAGGAAATTTGTGACAGCCTCGTAGCAGCAATCCTCAAAGTTCCTAAACTGAGTTGTCCTTCAAGAAGCAAAGCTGTACATATTATTTTCTCTCCCTCTTCTTTTATTTCCTTTCTTCTTACACCTATTTATACTAACAGGAAGATTCTATCCAGGCTTCTATTTACTCTGATAAGTGAAGTGAGTTTTCCTTGAGTCCTTTTTTCAATCTTATCTGACCCTTTTATCTTCTCCTCTGAGATACTGTGCACTGTTGTTTATTTACTTGAGTCCAAAGCATTTGGAGGGAGTGGGAAACCCAACAGGGTCTATGTACCACCTGGGTCTATGTACCACCTTTGTGACAACATTCAATTTTGCATTCTCTTCTTTTTCTTCTGAATTTTGTTAAATGTTTTGGCCTCCTGGCTAATTGTCTTTGCGGCGGGGGCGGGGGGGGGGGGTTGTATGCAAAAAGAACTTCTGGTCCTTCATGTGCCTCTTTTCTATAAATCTGGATTACATAAATATCTTATTTATTTTCTGCCATGTAATCTATGTTTCTGTTCAGTTCCGGTGTCTTACAGGTAATAAATACTTCTATGTCATTATAATTTCCCTGCCTTTTCTTCCTTTTATTTCAGTTCAGAGGGTTCATATATTACCTATCCCAATGACTTCAGGGAATGATTTTAAAGCTCTTAAAACACAGATTATGTTATAAGCATATAGTTATGTGTCTTGCTTATCTCAAGGTAGATCCTTTGATACCCCAAAAATATAATTCTACAGTGACTTTCAAAAAAATATTTTCATTGATTTCAGAGAGGAAGGGAGAGGAAAAAAGATAGGAACATCAATCATTGATTGGCTGCCTCCTGCATGCCTCACACTGGGATCCAGCCCGCAACCCAGGCCCCACCGGGAATTGAACCTTGACCCCGTGACCTCTAGATCAATACTCAACTACAATGACTCTTGTAATAGGTATGTGTTGATATCTTTGTTCTTTCTTTCTTTCTTTCTTTCTTTCTTTCTTTCTTTCTTTCTTTCTTTCTTTCTTTCTTTCTTTCTTCTTTCTCTTCTTCTTCTTCTTTTTTTTTTTGGTCAATTCAATGGCAAGCTCTTCATTATTATCTTTATCTCTATCTCTTCAAAAAGTGAGGGCCTATCCCTAACCGGTTTGGCTCAGTGGATAGAGCATCAGCCTTCAGACTGAAGGGTCCCAAGTTCGATTCTGGTCAAGGGCATGTACCTTGTTTGCGGGCACATTCCCAGTTGGGGTGTGTGCAGGAGGCAGCTGATTGATATTTCTCTCTCATCGATGTTTCTAACTCTCTATCGCCCTTCCTCTCTGTAAAAAAAAAAATCAATAAAATATATTTTAAAAAATTTTAAAAAGAAGTGAGGGCCTAGACTACCATTTAAAGTCTGTTATTTGCAGGGCTGGAATTGGGCATGTGGGTAGGAGTGTGATCTGCCCTCAGGAAACAAATTATGTATTGAAGGGAGTTATGAAAGATAGCATTCAGAGCTAAGTCTGGACTAATACAGACTGAGAGTCATACTGAAGCTGGGAGTAGCAAAAATGGAATAAAAGATAAAACTTAGAGAACTCTAGATGGAGCACCAGGATCCTGCCCAAAGGATGGATGGCAAAGCTTGGACAGAAGCCTTGAAACATTAGTACGCAACACTGATTCCTTTTTATAGGTGTTTGAGCTCGTCCAAGGCTGAGGAGTGGGAGAGTGATCCAGGACATTTGTACATTTTCTCCTCACCTAAATTTTGTTATAATGAATAAACACATCCTTTTATGTCTCTGTTCTTCTATTGATCTAAGTAGTGTTCTTGTGATGATGACAGGAGATAGGAGATTGCTAGCAAGTTTGAGGATCGATGAAGATCCCCATGCTGCTTTAATGAAATTAGAAAGAGGGAAAATTAGGAGCTAAGGACAGAAAGGAGAGCAGGAGGCCAGATTCTGGAGGCTATTGTGTTTCTCATAATAAAGTCTTTGGGTTTTCATTTAGTACGTTGGGGATCAACTCGAGGGTATTCAGTGGAGGAATATTATAATGTAGTTGATATTTTTGAAGGATTTCTCTAGCTTCTGTGATGAGAAGAGATTAGAGGAGTGCAAGAATAAAAGCAAGGGGATCACTTTGGAGTCTATTGCAATTTTCCAGGCAAGAGATGATGGTGGCTTGAACTACACTGGGAAGAAGGGATGGTGAAGAGTCTTATCAGTAGGACTGGCTGGTGGGTTAGATCTAGGGTGTGACAGAAGAGTGTTAAAGATGACAGTAGGGATTTGGAACTGAGGAACTAGTAGAATTGAATTGCTACTGACTTTGATTGGGAAGCTTCAGAAGAAACAGGTTTTGGAAAAAGGATAAATCTACAGCTCTCTAAGCAATGGCATAGTTACAACTGCTGATCATCCAAATGTGGTGGTTTTCCAGAATGCTGCACAGGAAGAATGTAGAGACCGCACTCTCCCATTCTAGGGAATATTTTGCCTATCACTTTATACACAAGATTAAGACAATTAAACTGTATATATTATAGAGAAAGATGCTATTAGGGTGTTGGGTGAACCAAGCCATTCTTTGACATCAGAATTTCCCAGAGGGAAAGATGTAACTCTAACAGTAGGTCCTCTGATCTCCCTGGAATCACACCCTCACTGACTTTCTTAGGGTTCTTTTCGTAATTGCAGTGGCTCTTGCACCAGACGTGGAGGTATGAAAAATGTAACTATCATGTACTTCAATAACCCGGTTTGAGGCCTTTCATGAAGAATCAATAGCCTATTTTATCATAAAGGATTCTGCCTGCCAGCAGAAGTCATTCTAGCTAATTAAATAACAGGAATTTATTACATGTATTTATAAAAAGCATTAGGAAAAGCAACCACAAAGCAAGGAAATTTTAAGGAAATTGTGGGAAGCTGCCACCAGCCCTAGGGTTAGGGGATGAAGAGAGGACCTGGGGTCACCACTGGAAGCAGGAATCATGTGGGCCTGATGGGGGTGGGGGACCTGAAACCACAGAGCTAGGACCAGAGAGCAGATGCAACCTCCGAGGAGACTGTCTGAGCAAAGACAGAGGGGAGAAATGCACTGGCTCTGTCTCCCTCCTGCCCTTCTGTCTCCTGTGCTTCCCACTGGAGACCCCAATTTGGCAGGATATTGCCACCCATGTAACTCAGAGTAGGGGGGCAGGCATGAGGAATTGATCTGCAGGCAAACAAGCAAATGATTTGTAAACCACCTCACAGAGGTTGAAAGGAGAATGAAGTCGGTAAATTCAAAGGAAAGGAAGGAATTAACATGGGGCTTCAGGAACTATCAGCATGGAATAAAGTCTTAGAGAAAAGTGACTATTTTTACTGAGAACTTTGTTAGTTTTCAAAGCTTTATACTCTCACTGTGTTGATTTACCTTGTGGTGGTAGATTCTTTAAACAAAGAGGCAGTAAGAAAAGGAGCCCTGTGAAGACTACATTCTTTTTCACACTGTTGGGAGAGAAATAAAATCCCACATGATTGAAACAGTAAAGAAAATTTTTAAGAGAACACCAAGTAGGCAACAATATGGAATTATTCATTATGACAAAATAAAAATAAAATAGAGGAGGACCTGTAGTTCTTTAATGACATTCATTCTTAAGTTCCTTCCCTTTCTGATATCCTGGACCATGGTTTGGAGTTCTCACTGAAATCACTGTTTCTTCCTCTATCATCATCCTTACAATAAAAGCCTAATATGCAAATTGTCCCCTTGACCGGGAGTTCGACTGCTCGCTATGACATGCGCTGACCACCAGGGGGCGGTGAGGACCATGGTGGTTGTCGCTGACGCAGTGCTGGCAGTGGGTGGCAGTGGAGGCGCTGCCAGCCCTGATGGGCCCTGATGAGAACGGGACTACGGTGCAATAGTGGAGCAGGTGAGCAGGTGGCACCAGGCCAAGGTGGGTGTGAGCGGGGCCTGATCGCCCTGCAGATGGCAACTAGCGATGGCAGCAAGGGGGTGGGGCTGCTGCCTGGCTCCCAGGCACTGAGAGAGCCGGGTGGGGGCCCAAATCAGGTGGAGGGGGGCGTGCGGGAGCCCAGGTGCTGCCCAGGGCCCAGAGGTCAGCTGGGACCTGCCCTTCCACGCCAGACACTCACACTTCAATTGCTGGCCAGGCTTAGGTACTGCACTGTGCATGAATTTCATGCACTGGGCCTCTAGTTTGTTATATAAGACTAGAGGCTCGGTGCACGAAAATTTGTGCACTTGGGGGGATCCCTCAGCCCAACCTGCACCCTCTAACAGTCCGGGACCCCTCAGGTAGGGTCCCTAGGCCTGGCCTGAGATCAGGGCCTATCGGGGCTTTCCTCTGCCAGGACAGCCCGTCTGTAAGCACTCAGTGAGCATGTGCTTCGGAAGGGCGCCCGCGCCTCGTGCCCACAGCAGCTCCAGCAGGGCCGGCGAGGGTGCGCCCCGGCTGCCACTCTGGGCAGGACTGAGCTGGACCACCATTGGTGGGTACAGCAGGACCCTGCACTGTGCCCTTCTCCAGCCTTGCATCAGGGGCAGGGGCAGGGGCAGGGGCAGGGCTGGGGGCAGGCAGATTGCAGTTTCACTCTGAGTCCATCCTCAGCCTAATTTTGGTTGCAACTCATGGCTTTTCCTGGCTGCTCGGAGGTCCTTGGGTGGGTGCCCTGGCAGAGAGGCCGGAGAAGTGCCCACAGCTGCCTGGTTGGGCGTCTCTCTGGCCCAGAGCCTCTGTCCTGCCTCCTGCAAGCCTGGCCCCAGGCAGAACAGTCCCCCTCAGGACTACTTTGGTCTCAGCACTTGGTCCTGGGTTTCACCAGCCTGGGTTTCTGATCACCCTGGTGTGGCTGATCTGAGTTTCACAAAATACCCCAGCCGATGCTGGCTGTGCTGAGCCTCATTGAAAAGTGTTGCATGCAGCAAGGAAGAGCCCTCTGGGACCCTCCTCCTCCACCTTCTCCTCATCTCCTCCTCCTCTTCCTCCTCCCAGCCATGGTCACTTCTCCAGCTGCTCCAGCAGTGGGTTGCTTTCTGAGTCGGGGGTCTTAACGCTGTTGGTCCTGATGATGCAGGCGGTGCTATGCCAGTTGAGCATCAGGATGAGCTGCTGCAGCTCCTGCTCAGCTCCTCCATCTGGGTTTTCAGCTCCACATTCATGAGCTCTAACCACTCAGATTTCTGCTGCAGAAACTCCTTCCACTCCTCCTTGTTCTGGCATCGGGCTGCCGCCACTTTGTTCTTTTCCTGGAGCCTTTTCCTCTGCTCCTCATCCTCGTCTAGCTCACTTCTCACAGGTTGAGGCCTCGTGCCCAGTTTCACCTCCAGGAAGTGCAAAGGGGTGATCATGGCCCCAGTGTTGTGGATGTCAGCGTATTTCAGCTCCTCTGCAGTCAGGGCCGAGTTGGGGAGTCCGGTCAGGGAGCTGAGCCCTGGCAGAGAGCCTGCAGTCATGGAAGGGTCCGGGATCTGCCCAGGCAGCATAGCAGGGGGAGTGGCAGTCCAGCCCTGCAGAAGCCGAAGGGAGAGGCTGTGACCCTGGGGCCTGGGCCAGGCTGCAGATGCTGGGCCCGCTCAGGAGCCACCATGGTGCCAGCCCCACCCTGCAGCATCCACTGCCACCAGCATCTCCCATCACAGCTGCCCAGCGTCCCTCCCACAGGTTGTAGCCTGGGTGTCCCTTTTTGAGGCAATCAATCATGGGGCTCTGCCTGCCTGCCTCATCACCCCTAACCACTCGCCTGCCTACCTGATCACCTCCAACCGCTTGCCTGACTACCTGATTGCTCCCAACCGCTCGCCTGTCTACCTGATCCCCCCAATTGCTCGCCTGCCTACCTGATCCCCCCAATCACTCACAGGCCTGCCTGATCGTCCCCAACTGCTAACCTGCCTGCCTGATTACCCCCAACCGCTCTTCTGCCTGCCTGATCACCCCCAACCACTTGCCTGCGTGCCTGATTGCCCTTAACTGCTTGCTTGGGGGTGGAGCCAGCCTGGTGAGGGGCCGTGGTGGTTCTGGTCTCTGGTCGTTCTGATCACTGGGCTTTTATTATATAGGATAGGCAAAATTATTTGTTTATCTTCCATGTTAAAGTCATCGCTTTTGAATCTATAATGAACACCTACTCTAGACAATGTTGGTCACTGGGCTTTTATTATATAGGATAAGCAAATTATTTGTTTATCTTCCATGTTAAAGTCATCACTTTTGAATCTATAATGAACACCTACTCTAGACAATGTAAGTAATATTATTTCCTCTGCAGGCATCATAACCTAGGAATATTGTTGGATATAATGAAGAGAGAGTCTGTCATTCAGAGATTGACAAGTCCTATTTTGAAAATCATTTGTTGTGAATATGACTGTTGGATCTTTATTATTATTATTATTATTGGAGCAGACTTTCAAGAGACACTAAAGTCAAAAATTTGGTAATTTAAAATTCAACTCCATGACTGTAATTTTTGTAGACAAGCCAAATTTGATTTTGCCGTCTGCCCAGTTTGAAGTTTATATTGCAAGTAATTTGATTCTTTCTTTAGAGATATATTATGTAGAATACATGAGGCTTTATCAGGTTAAGCAAAGTAAAAATATCCATAGAAGTTATTGTGAGAAATCCTTTACATTTTAAGAGGCAGGTAGAAACTGTTGTTAATTTTAAAACATGTTTGTAGGATGGGTGTAGTCTTTCTTCAAGTATAAATTTATAGAAAATTTTTTTCTAACTCTTGACTTTGTTTACCATACTAATTTGACTATTTTATATTTTCTGACATTTCTTTGATTTCTCATGTTAGATTTTTGAAAATTCATCAGTTATTTTCAGATATTCAAATTTATATATAAAAATGTTTGTCTTATAATATCAATAGACTGATTGTTCTAATAATTAAATAATTAACAAATTGCTCAGTTTTAATAGTCTGTCAATGTAGTAAGTGCTTTATACTTTTCATATTTTGCCTTGTACATTTGTACATATTAGCCCTATGGAGTGTTTCAAGAACGTTGCTCTTTTAGAGGTGAGAACAGTGCACCTTAGAGGGGATGTGTGACAACTGTAACTGTGATAGTGTGGCCCTGATAGGTCAGTGGATGTGGAGCTCTGTCTCCTTAAAGATGTCTTATGTAGCCCTACCTGGTTTGGATCAGTAGATAGAGCATCGGACTGAAGGGTACCAGTTCGATTGCAGTCAAGGGCACATGCCCCAGTTGTGGGCTCAATCCCCAGTAGGAGGTGTGCAGGAGGCAGCAATCAATGATTCTTTCTCATCATTGATGTTTCTATCGCTCCCTCACCCTTCCTCTCTGAAATCAATAAAAAAATTTTATAAAGCTGTCCTATGTATGAAGCACAGGAGAGTGAGTGCCATAGTGGGGGTTAGGGGAATGGTTGTTTTATTCCATTTACTGCCCAGTACTTGGCACATTGTTTGACCCTAGGGAGAAAAACATAAAACATAACAATAGAGAAATTTCCCTGGCTCATAGGGTTCCTTGATATCTTTCAGTTGTAGATAAAATAACAGTTTTAATGCAGAAAAAAGAACACACTGATAATACCTCTGTCCTATCAATTCTGAAGGGCACAATGGTTGTCATTCATGAAGATGAGATCCAGAAATTTATAAAATACCTGAATACATAAGTAGACAGAAAAGAAGCCTAAAAGCTTTGAATAGTGATGCAATATTAAAAGCCAAAATTATCCTTAGAGCTCTTCATTGCAAGGACTAGTGAATACTTAGAAATCTTCCTCTAGTTAAGGTGAAATCTAGTCTCCACAGAGACAAAAACGATGTCCCTTCTGTTTTGATTTTTATAAAAGAACTAGAGGCCTGATGCATGAAATTCGTTCACGAGTAGGGTCCCTGAGCCTGGCCGGTGATCAGGGCCAATAGGGGTCTTCTGGCTGTGGGATGGGGCCTTCCTTCATTCTGTGCCACCCCCTGGTGGTCAGCGCACATCATAGCAAGCGATCGAACTCCCAGTCTCCCAGTCGAACTCCTGAGGGGACACTTTGCATATTAGCCATATATATATTTCTCTTACTCTTTCTCTCATCCCTCAATCCTCAGATTCCTATACATTATCATTCACAGCAGAATCGTGCCTCCTGATTGGTATAATCTATGAACATGCATTGACATCTAATTCTGGGCCAGGCACTGTGCATGGGAATAACCAAGAACAGTGCCCATTCCCTGCCCTTGGAAATTCAGATGGATCTTCAATGGAATTCAATAGCTTTGTTGTTATTGCAATAATTATTCTCTTATCTATCACCTCATTAATTTTTTATCAGTGTCTTTGAGGATATTTCTGGCATTTGCTGAGGTGAAATATGCTTAATGTCTCTCAGAAATGAAGTGGGACCTAATGCATATGGTCTGACTCTCCTTCCAAGGTGGTGTCATTGTTATGGTTGCTAAGTGGGATCTACAAAAAGCAATCCCTTCCTCTTAGAAAGCTTTTTCCTCCCCTTGCCTTCAAGGCTTCCACAGTCTCTACCCTTAGCAAAATAAGGCTTCCCCTCCCTCCTTTTCCCTTAGGACAATCAATGAGCATGGTGCCTATGAGGGGTGTGAGCCTTAGTCTACTGTAGGGGTTGGAAAAGTAAAAAACTCTGCACGAACACCTTTGCAGCAGCTGGGGTTCTCAATATAATTTATTTTTACCAACATGATGCACCCACCTGAGATTTGGAAAGTGGAGTGAGGCAGAGGCCATCTTTCCATGGCTGCTGTTTTCTGTCATCAAGCGTGGCCGTGGTACTATGCTGCACACAGCAGCATTCTGATGTAGACCCACTAGGATTGGAGAATGATGAGAGGCTGAATGCGCATGACAAGGTCCAGTGTTGGGTGCTGGCAACCCCCCATCTCTGGATTATAGCCATGGTGTATTGCTAGAATGAAAAGTTCCAGCAGATTTCTGCTTTTCATTGATTCTAACAAAAAGTCTGGTGGGTAGATACTACTATCTTTCAGTTTTATAAGTAGAGAAACTGAAGTCCAGAGAGGTTAAGCGAAATGTTCAGTTCAGCTAGTAAATGAAATAGCCTAGGCAAGTTTTAATTGCCTGGTTTGATTGTCTGGTTTCCAAGGCTGCCCTTTTAATCTTGCTATGCTGACTTTTTATATATATGAGAACTAAACACAAACTAATATTTCAATAAATTATATGTCCATAGAAGCTTTTTAGAAAGGAGGAATCATGGAAAGCGCTATTCAATAAATACTAAGTATATAAACAACACCTACAGTTTACAGGCAAGGAATTTGAGGCCCAGATAACTCATAGCTATGTCAAAGCCTTTATAGATAAAGTATTGGACTGTCAGTAGGTGTTCTTATTCTGGGAATCCTGTTCTTTGGAAGCTAAAACTGATATGAGAATCTGATGAAAACTTTGGGCCCCTGAATAGAAAAAAATCTATAAACACCCTTACACATGCGCTCAATCTTTTCTATAAAATTTACTTTATTGTTATCATTGACTTCTCAGAATTAACCTAAATCTCATTTGGTGATTTGGATTCCTTTTGGTAAATTTCTTTTTCCAGTATATAGTCTTGGTGAGGGTGGGGAATTGTTTTGATGATCTGGCATTCTAGTGCAATGAAAGCAATTGATTGGAAATTTATTTCACAGTGAAGAATAGAAATAATATCTATTAAGAGTTATAATTTCATTCTTTTTTCCTTTAAAAAAAACTATGCCCACTTCTGTAAAATCGTTGAAAGAGACCTAAATTGCACTAATATCAGTTTTTTTAGTTTGGTTTTAATGAGATGTAAAGAGTGTAGAGAGAGCTTCTTGAAGCAGAAATATGCAGGTATCTTGGATGACTATTTGATTTTGACTTTTATTTTCATAGGAATAACTGCTGAAAATTCTGACTTACAAAGGAATAAGAGGCAAACTGGGCATTCATTTTCATTACACTCTTTGTTATGTAAGGGCAGTTTGTCTTATGCAAAATGAGGTAGTTCTAAGATTCTTCTTTCTGTTGTTAAATACACGATTTCCTTTGTCCTCAAATCAATGCAGGTAATTTTTCTAGAAATTTCATAATTGATGCTATGTATGCTTGCAAGAACAAAATTATGAATCTTTTTTCCATCTCAACAGAAGTAATTTCTGGCAGACTTTGTAGTGTTTCTGAGTGTCTGCAGACTTTTGACAAATGACTAGATTTTTATCATTTTCAACTTCAGTCTGCTGAAACGCTTCTTCCAACATTGGAAGATTTTCATAAATTTCTGATTCCAATCTCTTCTTGCAATGTGGCCAATTGGCCAATGGAATCCATGGTTGTCCAGTAGCAGCCTCCATAAAGGGGCCTGCAGAGCTCCAATGAAATGATTTACCTCACCCATGGGGGTCCAGATAGCTGCCAGCTCAACCAAGAAGTAAGTGAACGCTACCCCCTTCCGATTGTTCTGGGATATGTTTTACTTTTCTCACAAAAACATGCAACTTCTGCCCCATTTTTAATCAAGTCCTTCCAGATTCATTGCTCTTTGTAAACCTGTGAATATCTGTGCAGAAAACATCTTTGTATTCAGCCTACTCCTGACCAAAACCACACAGATAGGCTGGGGTTCAAAACCTTGCCCCCATGAAAGAGCCTGTCTGTGATTTCAGAACAAAGCAGCAAAGAAACTCCATTGCATGTATAGCTTCCTTCTTCATTAAAGCAGGAAAAGAAAGTAATGTTATGTGTGACAAGTGACACACCTGTAGAGAGCACCAAGGATTTGTGTGCTGAGCTTGCAAATAAACTCTACTGTTTTGAGGCTATCAGTTGTATCCAGAGTTTCCAAAACTGGCTTCAAAGAGGCATTTTTCATAGACATGTTAGCAAAAATAAATTTAGATATTGGAACCATTGAGAGAGAGTGGTAGTTCCATCCAGTTCATGTTGAAGGAGAATAGGTGCATTACTATCTGAAACATATTAGAAAGGACACCAACAAGTTTGGAGAAGATAATATTATTCATAGAGTGAGTACTTCAGTTCTTGAATTTGGCCATTTGTAGGTCACATGATATTTTGGGCTGAATTGTGTGCCTCAAAATTTGTATTCTAAGTCCTAGCCCCTATAACTCAGTAAGTGACTATCTTTGGAGAGTGAGTCCTTAAAGAGATTAAATGAGGTCACTAGGGTGAGTTCTAATTCAATATGACTGGTATCCTTGTAAAAATAACTTAGGAAACAGACATGTACAGGGAGAGGGTCATGTGGAGGCACAGGAAGAATATGACAATCTACAAGCCATGGAGAGAGGCTTCAGAAAGAAACCAACCCTGCTGACTGGGTTGGACTTGGAGCCATCTTTGTGAGAAAATGCATTTCTCTTAAATACCAGCCTCCTTCTCATAAAAAAGGGGGGCTGTGCTTCTTGCTGTTTTGACATGGTGGTTATTGAATGTCTCTAATTGTGTTGACTTCAAGAATTATCCTAGGACACAAACAAACACTGTGGCTTTGTGTCCCGTCTTGCTTAAGAAGAAAGCAAAGCCAAAAGATACCTAAGCTTTATTCCATTGACGGTTTCCGAGTTAAGGTAACCCCAGTGTAAATGCTGAAAAGTTTCTCTACTTATAGTGGCAAGATGTGTTTTCACTAATTCTTATCAGTGGTAAGTTATTTTAGGCCTCATGGCATAACAAATATTTTAATGAATTCTTATATGGCTGGGCTTGATCAGCCGAGAGAAGGAACAAAAGGGAGAAGATGTGTGTGCTTTCTTAATATTCTGTCTTGGAAGGGACCATATCATTTCTGCTCACATTCCATGGGTGAGAACTAGTCACCTGGTCACACCTACATGCAGGAAGGCTGGGATATGTCTCACTGCACAGCCCCCTTCCAATTACAGCTGTGCTGTAGCATGTATATTCTGTAGTGTAGTCCATGTTATAGCATGGGAGGAGGTGAGCAGATTTTTGTGGAGAGTGGCTGTCTCTGCCAAAATAGCTAACACCTATTTAATACTCAATGTGTGCTTTTATACCATAAGCCCTTTCTATCATATGCCCTTTCAACTTTACAGCAACTCATTAAGAAAGTTCTGTTAGTATCCCTAGAATACAGGTCACAATTGAGAATGAGAAATTAAATAAGTTCATTACACTCACACAGATAGGAAATGAGAAAGCAGGATTAACCCAGCGCAGTAACCATTTAGTAGACCACCTATTCATATCTGTAAAGAAAGCAATACGATTGTAAAATAGTGAAAGAAGTATAAGACTTCATGATTATTTGAAAAAGACTGAAGGTTGTATTTCTTCTGGAAAACAACTCGACAAATGTTGTTCCTCCTTTCTGTCCAACCAAAGTGTTTCTAATTTTTCAAGACTTGAGTAAACCCCATGTCTCAGTTTGTCCTGGTTGCTGGAACAAAGATAGCATAAACTGGATGGCTTATAAACAATACACATTTATTTCTACCTGTTTTAGAGGCAGTGAAGTCCAAGATCAGGGTGCCAGCAGACGTTCTGTCTGGTGAAGGCACACTTCCTGGTTCATAGTCAGCTAGTCTGGGTCCTCACGAGGTGGAAGGGTGGACAAGAGTTCTCTGGCGTCTCTTTTACAAGGGCACTAATCCCATTCCTGACAGCTCTGTCCTCATGACCTAATCATCTCTCAAAGGCCCCACCTCCAAATATCATCACATTGGGGACTAGGTTTCACCACTTGAATGTTGGGGGGATACGTGCATATAGCATGCATCTCTTCCAAATATAGCTTTCTTACCTGTCTAGCCTACAGGAGTATCTTGCTCCATTTAACTCCCATAGCACTCTGTGCCATGCATCTACTTCACTTACAGGTTTATTTATTAATTCACTTAATGATTTATTCATCATCCATTAGCCATCTTGTAAGCATCTATTGTGTTCCAATTACAGTGTTAGGTACTGATGATATATTGAATAGAACATGAATTGTGCTTTCATACTTTCATAGTTCAAATGATTATGTGTTTGGGGACTAGACATTGAATAGCTTATATTGTTGTGGAATTCTCTTGTGTGTGCTGTGTCTCACCAATGAATTTTTTGATTACAGTTACTATCACTTCTTTTCCAGTATGCCTAGGATGATAGAAGACATATTATAGTAGTTTAAAAAATGCCTGTTTTCTCAAACATGCAAATTTTATTCTTTTAAGTAAATCTACATTATTTCCTTAACTCACATGTATCTTGGAATAATATTTCAGTATTGGTTTGAAAATAATACCAGTGAATAATATGCTTCATCAGAACATAAGGAATGTTGAATTTCATAGCATGGTCAACATTTCTTGTACTGTACATATAACTGCTTCCAGGGCTGGTCAATTTCTGTCTGTTGGAGTTTGAGTGGAATTTTATAACAGGAACTGGGCTATTGATACTGAGAGAGAATGTCACATTTGCTAACCCTTGACTGTGCCCAAAATAGCACATATATTGCACCTAACAATTAATGGTAACTTTTTATGTGAAGACTAATATAAAGTACTTCACATTTATAATACCCATACATACAACACCACACCACACCACACATACAGACATAGGCATGCACAACTATAGGTGAGGACAGCTGTTTAATTATACATTTGAATCTAAAGCCTCAAAATGCATTCTGCCCAGAGTGAAGGACCATTTAACAAGTAGTCTATCATGCAGCAGTGAGGAGAAAGCTAGTTATGATGTAGTTGCACAATCAATTCAAGAAGTGAGAAAAAACTAACAACAAACTAGATTGTGTTCAATGCATTTTAGTTTATCTGATTTTTCTCCTTACTGGAAATGATGAAGTTATGTAAAACGAAAACTTCAGTTTTAGTTCTCTGAGTTTTGAGATTTTTCTTTGAAAAATAAGATAACTGCATTTGAGTTTGAGTAATTACTTTTATAATGAATGTCTCTGTTGGTAAAGTGAAAATAAATTTTGATTCATTGATTTGTATAATCTTGAAGAAGCACTCTTTTATCTTTACATACCTTAATTATTAAGACAAATGAATATTTTGTTCAAATTAGTTGAATGATTCATTAATCTTTACCTTAATTTTCTTATTGGTGATTTTTCTTGTAAATACTCTTAGTAGGATAAAGTCATCTTTTAGAATTATTGTAGTTACTTTTCTGGATTATAAAAGTCTTCCATAGCAATACAAACTCTATGGATTTTCACAATATTTATGCATGCATTTTTTGATTCTCCATTCCCTGCCCCCCAAAGTATGGTAAACATTTATTTGTGGAAAAGAAAATCAAGTATTTTCTCCAACAAAATTCCTCCTGCCATTAAGAGATCTCAGGGAAATCTTCTACATCTGAACTGAGGCCCTGTGTTGCCACCATGAGGAGCAGAAGTGAAGAGATTATGGCTGTTGTTTATTTTTAAGCAGGATGTGGTAGGCAGCCTCCAAGATGGCTCCCAATGATTCCTCTCCTTATAATCACATGTAATCCCAAACTTAACCAGCCTCTAACAAATGGAATATGGTCAATAGATAGAATGTCACTCCTGAGATTAGTTTCCAAAAGGTTGTCATTGAATTTAGAATTTTTAACATTTTTTCCATTCAATATCCCATAGAACAAATAATTTCCATTAACTGAAGGCCATAAACTTTCAGATTAACAGGGCCCACTTCATGCCAAAAAGAATGAAGAAAAAGACCCACACCAAGTCCTATCATGAAAAAATATGCAGAACGTTATCGTCAAAGAGATAATTCTAAAAGTCCTGACAGGAAAAGAATAACAGGTCACATCTGATCAAGAATTATAATTGCATCAAGCTTCTTAATTGCAACACTGGCAGATAGAAGACAGTAGAGAAATGTTTCACAGTCTTGGGGAGATGAATTCTCACTGGAATCACATTCTCAACAAAACTATAAATCAAGTCTGAGGGTGAAATAACACTTGAGACACACAAGATGTCAATGGATTCATTGCCTATGGGCTCTCTTTCGGTGCATAGAGGCAAGTAATAGACAATAAAGCCTGAGATCCAGGAACAGAGGGTTCCTGAGAATAGAGAGGCAATGAAGAGGAGGAGGCTCCTTTTGCCTGCTATGCAGATGACCAGGGTGGACCCAATCCACACTGGAGCATGGGACTTAGGCTGCAGGAGAAATGTCCCTAAGGAAAAAGGTAGATAAAGTATTGAGGCGTTTGACATTCTTGAAAGTGTCTGGCAGAAGTTGAGGGTGAAGCAATGATCAGCTCAGAGGACACTGAAAAAACAAACCCTTGTCTCCCTTAGAAGGAGGAAATTAAGATACTGTCTATCACTGCAAAATCAAGAAACAGAAAAAAGCAGCTATTATAGCCCTAACCGGTTTGGCTCAGTGGATAGAGCATCAGCCTGTGGACTAAAGCGTCCCAGGTTCAATTCCAGTCAAGGGCATGTACCTTGGTTGTGGGCACATCCCCAGTAGGGAGTATGCAGGAGGCAGCTGATCAATGTTTCTCTCTCACTGATGTTTCTAACTCTCTATTCCTCTCCCTTCCTCTCTGTAAAAAAATCAATAAAATATATTAAAAAGTTTTAATTTTAAAAAAGCAGCTATTTTAGCTCTAGCTGGTTTGGCTCAGTGGATAGAGCATCGGCCTGTGGACTGAAGGCACCCAGGTTCGATTCAGGTCAAGGGCACATGCCCGGGTTGTGGGCTCATTCCCTAGTAGGGGGTGTGCAGGAGGCAGCCAATCAATGATTCTCTTTCATCATTGATGTTTTGATCTCTTTCTCCCTCTCCCTTTCTCTCTGAAATCAATAAAAATATATTTTTTAAAAAGCAGCTATTGTAGGTTGAAATTAGGTGGTAAAAATCAGAAGAATCAGCTAAAGAGTTGAATGTGATGGCTCTGGAGATTAGGAAGTGAGATGGACTAGGGGCAGGAGAAGGGGGGACTGCTTTGGAAAAAAGAAAAGAAAAAAACTAGTTTAACTCTTTGACTCTTACTCTTAGAATTATGCATTGATTAAATAACAAGAAGTTCCCAGAACTCATATTTTATAAATGTTAAAATGCCTCATCCTATTCTTTCTCATCCCATTCACATCCTGGAGACCCTAAAGCTTTTCCATTATCATTACCTGAGCAAGTCCATGGAGACCCCAGAAGTCCCCCCAAACCCCCCGTTCCTGTTTCTCTCTCCCTCCTTCCCACTCTGTATCAGGAAAGACCTAGGAAAAGGGGTTTATAGAAATATGACCTTCTATCTTTCCTCTTTCCCTCCCAGAATTTCACATTCAGCTTCTGGCAGAGACTCAACATCAGATGCGGTCATTGGCAGGTCTCAGTAATGATCTTTCCTCTCCATTTTCATAGTGGCTTGAAAACAATATATTTCTCATCTAGACAGCTTCAATCTTGGAGCAGGCTGGGAGGTTTTTTGTTTTTGTTTTTTTCTTGTGTTCCATCTCAGCTTAGTATCTACCCTTGATAGTAAATTGTCTCTTTGCTCATTTAGTCTTTTTAGTGAGATTTCACCTCATTAAGATGTGCTAAGGCGAGCTTGGCTGTCATTGATTTCTCTACGAATAGCCAGGCAGTTAAACAAACACTGCTCACCGAGTTCCTTTTCTGAATGCACTCCTGGGAGGGGATGTTCACGAACTCCTATGAAAGGTCAGTTCTGGCTGCCCACTGGGGTGGAGGCAGGGCAAATGTACACAGGGGCTTTGACCATGAATTTCTTTTCCTAGTCCGAGGTCCAGAATACAGAATGTGATCCAATTCTTCAGTCTGGTGTGAGCAGAGGAGTAGCTGTCCTTTCTATTGCTCTATATTTCATCATGTGTCTAAAGTCTTAGAATGGGCTATGATGGGAATAAGGACAGACTCCAGTGGCAGCATAGACAAGAGTTCAGTCTTGGTGAATCAGGGAAAGCTTCCCTTGGCTGAGTTTTGTAAGCTTTGACTTTGCATGAAGGGAGAAGGATGCATAGGTGAGCTCTGAGATAGGTGGGAGGATAACTGGGTGTACAATAATGCTAGCAACCACACCTTACATGATCTCTTACCTTTACTAAGCATTGCACAGTTTATAACATCATCTCCAAGTCAGGGCTTATCCTATAAAATAAAAGGCTAATATGCAAATAGATCAAATGGCAAAACAAATGAACAACTGGTCACTATGACATGCGCTGACCACCAGGGAGCACACGTGGAATATGTTGGTTGTCAGTCATGGTGGGATGGTGGAGCAGGTGAGTGGGGGCGCCAGACCAAGGCGGGGTGCCGATTGCTGTCACTGGGGCAAGCCTCTGGTGGTTACTAAAAATGCTTTGCTCCCATGTGCCACAGTTCCGCCTGGCGCTCGCACCTGTTGCTGACACCGGCTTCTCTACCTCCCCCTGCTCCTGAGGGGCGATCGGGGCTGGCAGCCGCCTCTTGCACCCGCTGCTGGTGCCAGAGCCTCTGCTGGCACCCAGCGCCAGTCCCAATCGCTTGGTGCTGTCAGCAGGGCCGCGCCATCAGCGCATGGGAGCAGCAGCGGCGGGAGTGGGGCTGCAGGCAGAGAGCAGACAATGGGGGGTGGGGGGCACGGAGGATGGGCCAAGACCCGCCCCTGTACCCACTGCAGCCTCGTGGCCCACAGTTCTTTCAAGGTGCACAAATTCGTGCACTGGGTCTCTAGTCAAATAGAAAATAGCCTGTGCTCAGAGCATCAGCAAAAACGGGGCCTGAGGAACAGCATAATCCAGCTTCAGCAAATGTACCCATAATTCTGAGATAAGAAAATTAAAAAGTAGTCTGTTTCAATTGCAGATTTTATTTACGTTTTGTAGTTTGTATTGGTTTTATTTTATTAAATATGTAGGATGAGTATTTGTGAGGTGGGGAGATATACATCTTAAAATGGCTAATCTGGTCACTTCACATATATTGTCTTATAACAACCTTGAGAAAGACTGTATAGGCGAGATAATTCATTTATTATTATTATTATTATTATTATTACTATTATTATTGTTATTATCACCATGTTAATAACAATAGGTCAGAAACATAGGTCAGAAATCTGCTAATGGATTTGGTCAGAGTCACACTGCTGATGAAAGACAGAGGTGGCACTTGAAGTAAAAACCTCCATTGATTAACCATGATCTGTCAGTCAGTTAAGTCTGAGCCCAGGTCTTTTTTCTATCATGTGATGAAACTCCTTTACCTCATTCACCTTCAAATGGGACAAAAAATATATCCCCGAGAGTTGGGAAAGTTAAATAAGATAGTGTTGGCACAGTGCCCAGGACAGGCTGGAAGTGCATGTTTAACACATGGTAGTTATTGTCATCTTCTAGTTCCTGGGTTCAGTATCATTTCTACTCTGCCGCGTCTGAATAAGAATCCATTAGAAGCAGTGCCAGACCTGGAGATTGGGGGGATTAAATATTTAGCTTGCTCAGGACCAGATGTGCGGTTAGAGCACTGGCGTGATTCTGATGATGATGTTGATAAACATCGATGCTCTCTGCCCTGCTTCTTCCATTTGATATGGAAACAGCTTAGGTTACTTGTGCAGATTCTAGATGGAATTATTTTAAATTTCCATCCTTTCTCTCTGGTTACCAGTATTTAATCAGAATGTAATGGTGGGAAGGGGAGCTCCGCACCAGCATGGCTGGATTGAAATCCTGGCTTCCTTTTCCTTCTAGCTGCATCATGTTGGAGACATTACCAAAATAGTCTGTGTCTCAGGTTCCCCATCCATAAAATGATGAATGGTTGAAAGGATTAAAGGAATTAATGCATGTAAATTGTGTTTAAAGTGCCTGGTACAGCTTTAGTGTTTATTGAGCATTTATTATATGCCAGATCCTATTTTATGCACTGAGATATTATCAGTGACCAAGAGAGACAAAGTCTCTCTCTCCATGCACCTTAAGTTCTAATGTGAACAAGTAAGTAATTAATGCTAGGATTCCCAAACTCAGAGTTTCTAATATGACGATGCATTTTTAAAAATCTTTATCATTGAAAGTATTACATAGGTCCTCCTTTTCCCCCAATAACCTCTTCCAGCCCACCCACTTCTTCGCCCCTCCCCCATTGTTTGTGTTCACGGGTTATGCATGTATACATATGAGTTCATTGGTTGATCTGCAGATGCTGCTTGCTCAGAATGGAACAGAAATGTTTCCAGTTCCCTCTGGGTTTTGTCAGGTCACTCAGAGCCCTGATGCTATTCCCTGCGGCCTGTGTCAAGGCTTTAATTTTTCCCCTCAGGAATGACTTTCCACAAACTTATGACTTAATGAGAAGCAACTTCTTTATAAGAACGCTTTTAAGGAAGTCAGATAAAAATTAATATATGCCCTGACTGGTTTGGCTCAGTGAATAGAGCGTTGGCCTGTGGACTCAAGGATCCCAGGTTCGATTATGGTCAAGGGCATGTACCTTGGTTGCGGGCACATCCCCAGTAGGGAGTGTGCAGGAAGCAGCTTATCGATGTTTCTCTCTCATCGATGTTTCTAACTCTCTATCCCTCTCCCTTCCTCTCTGTAAAAAATCAATAAAATATATATTAAAAAAATAACATACTACAGGCCAAAGATTGGAAATGTCTACTTTTGAGTTTAACTCTAACATATACAGATTATCCACCTGCTTAAGTTAAGAGTGCATCATCTTTGTATTATGAAATTTACATTATGCTAAATATACCTGTGGCATTATAGGCAAAGCCATTGCTTGACAAAGAAACGTGAAAGGAGATGGCATCTAGTATTTTGAAAATCCAGATGTAGATGTCTTCCAAGTATCTCCTGTTAATCATTTTATAACAACTGCAACCTACTATTAAACTGCTGTACTTTCCCACCCAAGACAGTCCTTCCCACTGCATTGCAGCCAGAATTTTGGCAACAGTTGAATTAAGAATAAAACATTACGTTCTTCTCATTAGCACACATGAAGATTAACAAACTCACAAAAAATTGAGGTCATCCTAACCCTAAGTCACTGATGAGCTGATTCTGTGTAGACAATAGGCACCTCAGTTTCAGAAGAAACTGGTCCCCATCGGAAAATGGACAGACAGAGTCCCAAACAGACATTGTTTCCTTTGGCAATAGCACACTCCACTTCCTCTGTGTCACCTGTCACACACACAGCTAGAAATTATGCACCATAAAAGCAGAGAGCAATGATTCTCTGTATGTGATAGACTCTGATTACTTCATTTCACCTGATTTGCATGTTTTATAGTGTCTCAAATGCAGAATGCACAGGTCTATCTGGAAATACACTCCTTGGCCCTCCCTAAACATGCAAAGGCTTAGAACCATTCAAAAACCATCATCTCAGACTTCTAATTTGGAATTTTATAAGCTCCTTCATAATAGACATTTATGATATTTCTTGTCAAAAATTCCATTATTGAAATGCATGCTCATTCTTCATCTTGCATCCCACTCTATATGTTTATGGGTACATTTTTCATAATTTAGCATAAATCTAACCTCAACTCCCATCAGACATCATCCACAATAGTTGAGTTCAATTTTTAGTAGATTATTTTGCTCTTTTAACAGAGGGGTTGATATTTTTACCAGTAGGCACAAGTAAGTCTTTACCGAAAAGCCTGTACTATCCCAGGAGCTAAATATCTCCCTAGGTAATATTGCAGCTCTATCAGCTGCCTGTACTCCATCGTGTATTCATTCAGTCCATATAGGTAAATTTCGTGTTTCCAAAAAGTTAAGAATCTTATCAGTCTAACTTTAGAGAACACATAGATTTAGGGAAAACGGTGAGCGATTCTTGTGTTGAATGAGCATCTTGGTATCACCTTCCCTCAGCACTTAATAAACATAGGATGATGCATTGATGCTCTCTAGCAAGGAAAATATATTGGCATGAAATTTTCTATTAATCCACTCTGAGTGCCATCTGAAGTCATTGTTTTGCCTTACTAAAGCAGAGGTTTCTTCTTTAAATAAGCCAAACTAGTACTTGTGAAACGCCACACTTCTTAAATTCAAAATGGAGTGTAACCAAAAGAAATAGACACCATGATTGAGTTTTTAAATCAAAAGCCCAATAACAATTGTCCTTGGGTATTAGCTGCATGTGTTCCAAGGCATAATCTCAACTCAACTCACATATATAAATTAATTATTGCCTGTCCCTATCCATCTGTGGCTTGAATCCATAGGACCTTTTCTAGTGCAGCGTATGGATGCAGATGAATTCCCTTCCCAAATAAGTCACTCTTGGACAAATAGTGCGCTTTAAAGGGAATAAAATAACTCCAGGAGGGCAGAATGGTTGTCTCTTTCTCATGAATGGATTCTCAACAGCTGGAACTGAGTTTTCCTTATGATTGATGTTTCTAATTGGCTCAATGTATGTGTGCCATCAGCCCCCAAGTTCACATGTTCAAATCCTAGCCCCCAATGTGATGGTATTAAGAAGTGAAGCTGCCGAAACCAGTTTGGCTCAGTGGATAGAGTGTCGGCCTGCGGACTGAAAGGTCCCAGGTTCGATTCCGGTCAAGGGCATGTATGGGGGGCACGGATGGGCCAAGACCCGCCCCTGTACCCACTGCAGCCTCGTGGCCCACAGTTCTTTCAAGGTGCACAAATTCGTGCACTGGGTCTCTAGTCAAATAGAAAATAGCCTGTGCTCAGAGCATCAGCAAAAACGGGGCCTGAGGAACAGCATAATCCAGCTTCAGCAAATGTACCCATAATTCTGAGATAAGAAAATTAAAAAGTAGTCTGTTTCAATTGCAGATTTTATTTACGTTTTGTAGTTTGTATTGGTTTTATTTTATTAAATATGTAGGATGAGTATTTGTGAGGTGGGGAGATATACATCTTAAAATGGCTAATCTGGTCACTTCACATATATTGTCTTATAACAACCTTGAGAAAGACTGTATAGGCGAGATAATTCATTTATTATTATTATTATTATTATTATTACTATTATTATTGTTATTATCACCATGTTAATAACAATAGGTCAGAAACATAGGTCAGAAATCTGCTAATGGATTTGGTCAGAGTCACACTGCTGATGAAAGACAGAGGTGGCACTTGAAGTAAAAACCTCCATTGATTAACCATGATCTGTCAGTCAGTTAAGTCTGAGCCCAGGTCTTTTTTCTATCATGTGATGAAACTCCTTTACCTCATTCACCTTCAAATGGGACAAAAAATATATCCCCGAGAGTTGGGAAAGTTAAATAAGATAGTGTTGGCACAGTGCCCAGGACAGGCTGGAAGTGCATGTTTAACACATGGTAGTTATTGTCATCTTCTAGTTCCTGGGTTCAGTATCATTTCTACTCTGCCGCGTCTGAATAAGAATCCATTAGAAGCAGTGCCAGACCTGGAGATTGGGGGGATTAAATATTTAGCTTGCTCAGGACCAGATGTGCGGTTAGAGCACTGGCGTGATTCTGATGATGATGTTGATAAACATCGATGCTCTCTGCCCTGCTTCTTCCATTTGATATGGAAACAGCTTAGGTTACTTGTGCAGATTCTAGATGGAATTATTTTAAATTTCCATCCTTTCTCTCTGGTTACCAGTATTTAATCAGAATGTAATGGTGGGAAGGGGAGCTCCGCACCAGCATGGCTGGATTGAAATCCTGGCTTCCTTTTCCTTCTAGCTGCATCATGTTGGAGACATTACCAAAATAGTCTGTGTCTCAGGTTCCCCATCCATAAAATGATGAATGGTTGAAAGGATTAAAGGAATTAATGCATGTAAATTGTGTTTAAAGTGCCTGGTACAGCTTTAGTGTTTATTGAGCATTTATTATATGCCAGATCCTATTTTATGCACTGAGATATTATCAGTGACCAAGAGAGACAAAGTCTCTCTCTCCATGCACCTTAAGTTCTAATGTGAACAAGTAAGTAATTAATGCTAGGATTCCCAAACTCAGAGTTTCTAATATGACGATGCATTTTTAAAAATCTTTATCATTGAAAGTATTACATAGGTCCTCCTTTTCCCCCAATAACCTCTTCCAGCCCACCCACTTCTTCGCCCCTCCCCCATTGTTTGTGTTCACGGGTTATGCATGTATACATATGAGTTCATTGGTTGATCTGCAGATGCTGCTTGCTCAGAATGGAACAGAAATGTTTCCAGTTCCCTCTGGGTTTTGTCAGGTCACTCAGAGCCCTGATGCTATTCCCTGCGGCCTGTGTCAAGGCTTTAATTTTTCCCCTCAGGAATGACTTTCCACAAACTTATGACTTAATGAGAAGCAACTTCTTTATAAGAACGCTTTTAAGGAAGTCAGATAAAAATTAATATATGCCCTGACTGGTTTGGCTCAGTGAATAGAGCGTTGGCCTGTGGACTCAAGGATCCCAGGTTCGATTATGGTCAAGGGCATGTACCTTGGTTGCGGGCACATCCCCAGTAGGGAGTGTGCAGGAAGCAGCTTATCGATGTTTCTCTCTCATCGATGTTTCTAACTCTCTATCCCTCTCCCTTCCTCTCTGTAAAAAATCAATAAAATATATATTAAAAAAATAACATACTACAGGCCAAAGATTGGAAATGTCTACTTTTGAGTTTAACTCTAACATATACAGATTATCCACCTGCTTAAGTTAAGAGTGCATCATCTTTGTATTATGAAATTTACATTATGCTAAATATACCTGTGGCATTATAGGCAAAGCCATTGCTTGACAAAGAAACGTGAAAGGAGATGGCATCTAGTATTTTGAAAATCCAGATGTAGATGTCTTCCAAGTATCTCCTGTTAATCATTTTATAACAACTGCAACCTACTATTAAACTGCTGTACTTTCCCACCCAAGACAGTCCTTCCCACTGCATTGCAGCCAGAATTTTGGCAACAGTTGAATTAAGAATAAAACATTACGTTCTTCTCATTAGCACACATGAAGATTAACAAACTCACAAAAAATTGAGGTCATCCTAACCCTAAGTCACTGATGAGCTGATTCTGTGTAGACAATAGGCACCTCAGTTTCAGAAGAAACTGGTCCCCATCGGAAAATGGACAGACAGAGTCCCAAACAGACATTGTTTCCTTTGGCAATAGCACACTCCACTTCCTCTGTGTCACCTGTCACACACACAGCTAGAAATTATGCACCATAAAAGCAGAGAGCAATGATTCTCTGTATGTGATAGACTCTGATTACTTCATTTCACCTGATTTGCATGTTTTATAGTGTCTCAAATGCAGAATGCACAGGTCTATCTGGAAATACACTCCTTGGCCCTCCCTAAACATGCAAAGGCTTAGAACCATTCAAAAACCATCATCTCAGACTTCTAATTTGGAATTTTATAAGCTCCTTCATAATAGACATTTATGATATTTCTTGTCAAAAATTCCATTATTGAAATGCATGCTCATTCTTCATCTTGCATCCCACTCTATATGTTTATGGGTACATTTTTCATAATTTAGCATAAATCTAACCTCAACTCCCATCAGACATCATCCACAATAGTTGAGTTCAATTTTTAGTAGATTATTTTGCTCTTTTAACAGAGGGGTTGATATTTTTACCAGTAGGCACAAGTAAGTCTTTACCGAAAAGCCTGTACTATCCCAGGAGCTAAATATCTCCCTAGGTAATATTGCAGCTCTATCAGCTGCCTGTACTCCATCGTGTATTCATTCAGTCCATATAGGTAAATTTCGTGTTTCCAAAAAGTTAAGAATCTTATCAGTCTAACTTTAGAGAACACATAGATTTAGGGAAAACGGTGAGCGATTCTTGTGTTGAATGAGCATCTTGGTATCACCTTCCCTCAGCACTTAATAAACATAGGATGATGCATTGATGCTCTCTAGCAAGGAAAATATATTGGCATGAAATTTTCTATTAATCCACTCTGAGTGCCATCTGAAGTCATTGTTTTGCCTTACTAAAGCAGAGGTTTCTTCTTTAAATAAGCCAAACTAGTACTTGTGAAACGCCACACTTCTTAAATTCAAAATGGAGTGTAACCAAAAGAAATAGACACCATGATTGAGTTTTTAAATCAAAAGCCCAATAACAATTGTCCTTGGGTATTAGCTGCATGTGTTCCAAGGCATAATCTCAACTCAACTCACATATATAAATTAATTATTGCCTGTCCCTATCCATCTGTGGCTTGAATCCATAGGACCTTTTCTAGTGCAGCGTATGGATGCAGATGAATTCCCTTCCCAAATAAGTCACTCTTGGACAAATAGTGCGCTTTAAAGGGAATAAAATAACTCCAGGAGGGCAGAATGGTTGTCTCTTTCTCATGAATGGATTCTCAACAGCTGGAACTGAGTTTTCCTTATGATTGATGTTTCTAATTGGCTCAATGTATGTGTGCCATCAGCCCCCAAGTTCACATGTTCAAATCCTAGCCCCCAATGTGATGGTATTAAGAAGTGAAGCTGCCGAAACCGGTTTGGCTCAGTGGATAGAGCGTCGGCCTGCGGACTGAAAGGTCCCAGGTTCGATTCCGGTCAAGGGCATGTACCTGGGTTGCGGGCACATCCCCAGTAGGAGATGTGCAGGAGGCGGCTGATCGATGTTTCTTTCTCATCGATGTTTCTGACTCTCTATCTCCCTCCCTTCCTCTCTGTAAAAAATCAATAAAATACATTTTTTTAAAAAAAAGAAGAAGTGAAGCCCTTGGAAAGTAATTAGGTCATTAGGGTGGAGTCCCCAGTTCCTTTGCCTTCTTTCCACCACATGAGAATGTAGGGAGAAGCTAGCAGTCTACAACCTGGAAGAAGGTTCTCACCAGAATCCAACCATCCAACTATGCTGGCTCCCTGATCTTGGACTTCCAGACTCCAAAACTGTGAGAAATAAATTCTATTGTTGAGAAGTCATTCCGACTACGGTAGTTTGTTAAAGCAGTCCAAGCCAGGTCAAGGCTCAATGAAAAATAACTGAATGCATGAATATAACTTCAACCCTGAACTTGGGGAAGACCAAGTCTTAAACACCCTTTGCTGAGCATAAGAATGCTGAAGGAATGGGTTGTCTTCTTTTAAGAAATCTCAGGAGCCCACACAGGGATCTGCAGTAGCAGCAGGGGTTAAAGAGAGTTAACATCAGGTGCTCTGGCTGGAGATGACATGGCCCTGACTGAGCTTAACACTGAGTGGAAGAGACTTCTTTTGTTCTCCACTGGCCTTAAATTGCCACTACAAGGCTCTATCACAACAGTAGGGCGGGACAGCCCCAGGCAATGCAGACTTTGAGTAGCCAAACTATAGCGAAGCAACACAAGGCAGTAGAAAAGTAGAATCATCTTATCACCCAGTTCTCCCTCAGTAAAGACATTATTAAGCAGGGTGGACCTCTTTAATCTAAGCAGGGCTTTAATGTAACTTTTAAATTAAGTTCAGGGAAGGGATGAAAATCTGTGAAAGGTATTGACTTCTCATTCATCTGGCCATATAGAGATAGGATAATTAACTCTGGAAATATATTTCATTTAAAAAATGAAATTTGACTATTTGTGCCCCAAACTGCTTATAAGGGTCAGAGTAGTTGATGTTTGAGTCTCTGATACCAAGACAACAAGTTTTACATTTATTTCAAAAGAAATTGACTGAGTCAAGTCCATGAAATAATCAAGAAAGTTTCCCAGCTCTTGATTGCTCTCAGACCTTGTGGATTTGAATTTATCTTATATTTTACAGTTTTTATGCCTGAAAACTCAGAGTCAATAAAGTGGGAAGATCCGAAAGGAATTAAATGTCTTTATCTTAATAATGAGGCAAGGCCCAGACATGTCTTATTTCACTGAAATTATATTTTAAACTGGGTTTTGAAAAATATGACACATAATAGGGTAGATAGATTTCACATTCTAGTCTTCTGCTAGGGTTTTGGTAAATTGGGTAGGGTTCCAAATTTATCCTCATGCCACAGACCTCCTAACTAGCACAGCAGGGTGGCCAGAGACAATGAAATACCCCCCATTAAGTTCATCTCAGGCCTTAACTGATAGCAGTCTCCTATTTCTTATTTTTCATCTAGAGCTTGATGTGTTACTACTGGAAACTTGTTAACTCAGCAGCATTTATCATGATTCTGTTTAGTTGTACAAATACAATAGACCATTTTCCTTTTAACCAATACATAAAGTAGAGAGTCCTGTAGAAGGGAGAGGAATTGTGTTAGATTAATGATATCTAACTTATGGTGAAATTCAGCTAGAATGCACTCACAGTCCATCTGAGATGGTCTCTCTGAGGAACAAAATATTTCCAAATAATTCAGTGACATTGCGTCTAACTTATGGTGAAATTCAGCTAGAATATTGCACTCACAGTCCATCTGAGATGGTCTCTCCGAGGAACAAAATATTTCCAAATAATTCAGTGACATTGCTGATATACACCATGTCTGCTCCTTAATTTTTTTCACCAAGAGAAGACACAGAAACATTCCAATCCATCAAGACCAGTGTTACTTAGAAGATAGACTTTTGTAGGCAGGGTGAATGCAAATTTCACCCTCGGGGAGTGGCAGAAAGAATAGAGGAGAAAGGGACATTGGAGGCCTACCTAACTAATCAGATATTGACTGTACATTATTTCATTTAACCTCCCTTATAAATAAAGGGGGTTCTAACCTATAGGAAAAGGACTATGTATGGCAGTGGTTTAGAAAGCTTGAGTAATAGGCTCAAGGTCCTGATCTAGCAGAAGGTAACAAATGTGGTTCCAGACTAAGGTCTGTGTAACTCAAAAGCCAGTCTTTAGTCTTTTTCCTTTATTCCTCCCAACAGGTCACACTTCTCCTTTTTTTTTTGGTGGGGGGAGGCGGGGTTGTTTATACATTAATGAGCACATATTTGTTATCATGGTCTATAGTGAGTACTTTAGTAGGAATATCCCTTGATTTCTCTTCTTAGCACCCTTTCTTTACAGTAAAATAAAATTTGAGAAAATAAGACTTGAAGGAGTGAGTTTTAAAGGAAGAAGAATTGCAGAAATTTATATGTACAAAAGGCATTGATGAAATTAAAATGAGCTGTGTGCTATAAGAGACACAAAATCTGGATGTAAGTATCTTAAGTAAATATGAAGAGAAAATGACCTGAGTTCTGGTGCAGCTTAGAGTACATGGGCCATGCAGCTTCTTCTTATCCGCCCTGTGTAACTTCCAGAGCTGGGTGAGAGGTGGAGTACAGTATAGGAAAGAGCATGTCTTCTGCGACAGAAAAACTTGGGTTCGAGTCAGGATCAACACTGCCTCCCTCCTTGTGTCATTCACTTAATCTTTCTGAACTTCAATTTCTTTAGCTGTTGCACAGGCATGATAATACCTCTCTTGTAGGGTTGATTTAAAGAATAAATGTGATATATATGCACATGTTAACTTTAAAAACATAAATGTTACTTTAAAAGCCTAAAAAAAGTGTTTATTGTGGACAAGATTCTTTATTTTGCAACATTGGAGCTTTTTAATGTCCTGAGGTGACAGTGTCTGATAAAAAGTAGAGCTAGTGAATTAAGCAATTTGTAAATATATTTTTGTTATACTTATTAGAAAAGAGGCATCTTGGACATGGAGTTTTTGAACCATCTCAGAAATGGACATCGGGACTTGTTCATGCGAGGGGTGTGTGTGGATGTGTTCATATTCCCATTGTGGTGATAACCACTGATGCGCATGCATCTCTTTAGGCTGTTCTATAGGAATATGTTGTTAAGTACTTCAGTCAAAACATGCCTCCGTGCTGATATTTTAAAGTATAAATCATAATTCTCTTAGAAACATTAAACTTTGTGTACTCTTGCTTTGGGTCTCATTTTTAATGGAACATTAAGGAACACAGTATTTTAATTGTAACTTTGTGAATATCTTTTATCTAGAGGTCTGTTGCTATTTTTGTCTTTTATGAAATTTTTGTCACCAAGTAAGGCAGGATTACATTTTCTTCCAGATTGAGTTGGTGTAGGGTATTCTTGGTTATCAAAATTCTCATAGCTTTGGGACTTTGAAATGATAAATATTCATGATGTGTGAGAAAGCATGATACATAACTGTACCATCTTAATTACATAAAAATGGAAGCTTAACTGTGTAGATACACAGCACTTAAAAGGACACATAAGACTAAACTGCTTGTGATTATGATGGCTTTGTTCTTTGCTTGTGTTTTTCAGTTTCCTATATATGCACATGTTAACTTTAAAAAATAAATGTTACTTTAAAAGCCCTAAAAAAAAGAATAAATGTGATACTGCATGTAGAAAACATTGTGCCTGACACACAGTAGGCACTCATTACAAATGTTAGATAACTATGTTCAAGAGAATAAATGTGATACTGCATGTAGAAAACGTGCCTGGCACACCGTAGGCACTCATTACAAATGTTAGATAACTATGTTCAACTTAAATGTTTACTAATAAAGGAAATACAAATGGAGAAAAAGATGAAAGGAAGGAGTTGAAAAAAATGATGTGAAAACATGTGGCTCTTCTGAATGTGGCCACACCCTTTGCGTAGTTCAAAGTATGTTCTGTTGGGCATGATTTATCCGGTCCCTGGAAAGCCCATAATCTAGAATGTCAGGTTGTCTGGAAAACCCATCTTTAGCTCTCTTTTGACTCTTAAAGGCTTTTAGGAAATGCATTTTAGGAGGCAAGGATGGTGAGCAAACTGCGAGCAGGGAGATGAACCCAACCCAAACCGAACTTCACCTGTAGCACAATTTTCTAAGAGCAGCTCAGCTCCCCGTTGGGAAGCAACCGGAACTTGGAGGCTTGCTAAGCTTGCAATACCCTTGTTTTCATTCTGAGAGGAGGCCAATCAGCGAAAATGAGTCAGAAAGAGTGATTGCTCTAAGGGACCTGCACCACGGCTTCCTTGTTGTTATACACCATTTCCCCTGCAATCATGTCCAAAGAATTTTACGTTCAAATGCTTTTCTTTCTCCCATGCTCCTTCGCATGTATGAAATCATTCCAGGAGGGCGAGCACCTTCTGTGAGGACGTGAACCTGCTATGTGATAGAAAGAAATGAAAAATAATAGGAGGACATAAAACCTGGCCACTTCTGGAAATGAGGTAGGCTTTATCCTGCACTTAGGAATGGCTATTTAGGACCTGAATGTACCACCCAAGCAGTGACTCACTCCACTTAGCGTGGACACCTGGAAATTTCACTTCAGATATCATTATGACTAAGGATAATTTTCCCAGGCTGTGGTGTTCGCTCTGACTCAGCTGACACAAAACCTACCACAGTTTTCTCACTTGGGTCATGAATTGAGAGTTATTATGCTGTTCTTTCAAAGAAGAGACTACGGTTGTTGTCATCATAAGAGTACATTTAGCGTGATACATGTACCAAAGCAAACAAATGCCCACTGTTACCCCTTCAGGTGGAAATACTTGTTAACTGCTGCATATGGAATTCCTTGGTAGTAACACATTATATAATGGTTCTTCAGATTCCTTACCTACATAGTAAAGTGGGTATGGAACCAGCATCAAAACACCTGAAAATTAAATCATTTGAATTGAGACTAATAAAGTCCTCCATAAAGCAGAACATGGCCAGAAAGCTTTATTGTGCTGACAGTACTACACTTTGAAGAAATAGATTTGTGTTGTCTCATAGCAATGAGCATATGTTATGATGAGATAATATTTTTCAGATTTCTTAAAGCTATACTTGCATTTCAAGAGAGTTAAAAACAGCTAGTTGAAAGCAAAGGTTTCATTACTTTGATAATGAACCAGTTAAATTCAAATAATAACCAGTTTCTAAGTAGTTGTTATGCAAAATAAGAAGACTCTAAATGAATTGAACCATTCACTGGGATATTCATAACCAATGTAGAGCTAAAAGACTTGAGTATTTGATCTGATAATATTTGATTGAATTATTTATTTATAAAATTTTCATTTGTCCCCAAGGCCTAGCATAGTGGCTTTTATAGACTGAGTAAATCTTTATTGAAAGACTGGATGGATGGACAAAAGAAGAGAAAATATTAATTATTTTGAAAAGAAGTCAGCTACATGAGTCTCTTGACAAATTTATGTTAGGAAGGATAACTTCTCCTTTGTTAGAACAAATACCATAATGGTGGTTTTTATAATGGAAGAAGTGTGGTCTTGGGAATAGCCTGAAAGTAATTCTCTGTATAACAGTCTCAGGAAATTTGTTGTTACTCATAGCAGCTCTGTTGAAGGTGGAGGGGGCAGAATGAGGGCTTCGGAAGGATGAAAAAGAGAAGAGAGATGGAAATTAGAAGAGGAGCTTGAGAATCTTGGCAGGAAACAGGATCCTAGGAAAGGGCATGGCCAACAAAAAGCTTCTCCATGATGCAAATGGATTTGAAGATTTAGGGGAGTAAAGTTTAGTGTTCTAACTCACTTTTGCCATCACTGTGCCGGCTTTAACTTCTTTCTGTTAGCCCAAATTTAACCTGAGAGGCTACACTCAGGAGTAGCGGGACAGTTTATTTTTGGAGAATGGGGGAATGTTAGTGTTTTCTGTCTGGGGCAAAGTGGTAGGCTGCTGGTGAAAATGAAAAGGTTGAGAGTTGCAGAGGAGGCCCTATAAGATTGATCCTCAGAAACCACGGGAAATGGGACATTTGAGCAAGGGAAGCCTAGAGGAACCCAAATCTACTTTGAATCTTGGACAGACTGGTCCAGGTGTAGGAAGAAGATTCTGCGTTTTCCCCATCACAAAGCCCGGCCCACCTCTGCATTTTGTGTCCATGGAGTACTTATAGCCATCCCTTCCCAGGGAGATCTAATGAAAAGTCCTCGATCAATACAGTTAATCACTGCCAAGGATCCAGCCTCTGGCAGCAAAGTATATTTTCATTTATTTCCATTTAATTAACTAGTAGCTGATGAATATATTTTGTTATAGTTGCCTGGAAGCAGGGGTTCTAAATGTCCTGATGCTCTGATTAATTTTGGCTAAAGCACACCTTCGATTTTATTTGGATAGACGATTATTGAGTAACTCCTAAATCGTAACTCCGAGCGTGTATCGTCCTATGGTCGATTTAAACTAGTCCTCAGTTTCTTTTGGTCCCTGTTTCATGCAGAAAGCTGTCAAGTGTTAAAATCTGTACTTCAGGCCTGTGTCTAGTTTCTAGAAAGAAGCTGTTGAAGAGAATTTCATATGGACTACTTGTTCCTGAAGTTACAGAAAAATGACAGTGATGGTATTTGCGTGCATGTGTGGTAGGTGTGTGCATGTGTGCGGGTGTTGGATCCATGAAGTTTCTCAAGTTTGTTTTAAATATAAAGTCTGTTTAAGGTGACAGCAGGCTCTCTAGTAGTTGGAACCATGGAGCCAGGTTTCATTCTTCTGTTTCCCACTGAGTCTATCACAGAGTACATACTCAATATTTGCTAACATAAATAAAAGCAGCAGAGTTTTCAAGATATATGAGCTCACTGTTTCTTTTCATGCAGAAAAATCTCCACAGAAGTTTGCTCATCTACCATGATAATTTGAGCCTGGTTGGTAAGCTTACAGTTCTTGATAACTGTAAGTTTGAAGGAGACAATTATTTGGCTGCCTCTCCAATCTCTTTACAACTGAGAGTAATACTTGAATAGTGGTTTAGCGAGTGGACAGCTCTCAGTGCCAAGAATGTAGACAAGGCCTGTTTGTTTATTTTCCTAAGAGGTTTCTTTGTCTATTTTGAGTCTAAACTTATTTTCATCCTGATACATCCTTCTGGAGAAAAGAAGCACTTAAAACCCTATTGTGAGCACCATTACCAAGTTTTCTTCTATCAATAAATTAGATGCTTTCCTTATAGAATTTTAAGTATTCTAGCTCTAATTAGGAATATATTATTCCATTGGGATAGAGTTCAAAGAGCTGTACTCACCTCTCAGTGGGTGAAATCATGACTTTGTTAATGAGCTTCTTCCCTTAGAATTCCATTGCCCTCTTGTCTTATCACAAAGTTCCTAAAAAAGGGTGTGAGGGAAAGGTGTGGGGATATATCTCAAAAAATGTTAAATCAGATGTTTAAAACTATTTTCTGTACACTCTTTTAAGACAGTCAGAAACCTTGGTTGGCAAGATTGCCATATGCAGATTTCCCCAGTACAATCCTATTGTGCTGCTAATGTAATATTCACCACAGGCCCTTACAACTGCAGATTTTGTACTAAGTTATCCACTCTGTACATGAGGAGAATAGCAAAAACTATGGAAAAGAGACCCTGTAAATGAATACTCAAAATACATTTTATTCATTTGTTGAGCATCAAACTGTGTTATTGGGGGGCTCATAGGAATCCATGTGGTCATTGGAGAAGTAAGACAAAGTGTAACATGTTAACCAGGAGGAAACAAGATATTAAGACCCTTTGTAGTTAAATCTTTTCATTTTTAATTCCTTAAAATGTTAGAAGTAGTTATATAACAGATAGTAATACTTTACTGAGGTGGTAATATTTTCTATTTATTTTCCCAAAAGTCTAGACAAAAGACTGAGGGGGCTGTGATTACCTTTGTAGCAGATGGCAGGACTGGTTATTTTAGCTGTCTAACTGCTTGCCAGTTCGCTGTTCTAATATCAGAGCTCCATTCCCTGCTCCCAAATACCATCATCCTATAATGCTAAAACAAAACAAAAGAACAACAACAAAGAGCTTAGGGAAAAATTCAAGTTCCTGGATTTTTATACTCCCAAAGAAGGAGTTGTGTGGGCTGGAAATGAATCTAGAATTTCTTCACAATCAGGTAAGACTCAGAGTAAAAAAGAAATTAATTTTGGGATATTCTGAGAATTTTAAATCTTGACTACTTGATTACTATCCCCATAGGTCAAAGGTGTCCTTTTTATTTTTTTAAGAGGGAGACCTGAACAGAATTATGTTCTTTGTCCAGCTTGCTAAAGGTTTCAGAGAGAAAATAATTAAGCTTATATAGAAAATTATATACTATACACACAAACACAACACATATTGTGTATTTGTATACATTGCATGTGTGTGTCCCTTCACTACATCTTATACTATTCTTCTTTTTCCGGACTAAATATTCCCAGCACTTGCCATCATGAAATTGGTTTACCTTCACAGCCTTAAAAGTACCCAGGAGACCTTAACTCTGCAGAGGTCAGAGTAATTAAAACTGGGTGGTCCCAGGACTGACCAGGAATCCCCCCAGCCTACAAGGGATCAGATAACCTTACACACAGATCCTGTGGACATCTTACCATAACCACATCTACCTTTTTAAACAATATATATTTCATTGAAACAAGATGGTAAACACTAAGAAGTATATTCTAGTAAATGAAATAATGTACTGCATAATAAAATACTCATTTAAACCGAGAAAGAAGGAACAGTCAACCTAGCAATTCATTCAAGACTCCTTTCTGCTATTCAATTTCTTTTAAAAAGTATTTTTATTGATTTCAGGGAGGAAGGGAGAGGGAGAGAGAGATTGAAATATCAAATATGAGAGAGAACCATTGATTGGCTGTCTCCTGCACGCTCCCAGGCATGTGCCCTTGACCGGAATCAAACCCAGGACCCTTCAGTCCGCAGGCTGACACTCTAGGCACTGAGCCTAACTGGCTAGGGCTCAATTTCTCTTTAACTGAAATCTTGTACAACTCTTCCCTTGTCTTTATATCTTCTGAGTCACACCATGACTTAAAGGGCCTCTGCAGGTACTTGCAGCTTTAGTGGCACACGGTCCTGAGCACATTCTCTGGCTCCTTAAGTCTTGGAAACACAGTTTTGCTCCAGATTTTTAGCAATTCTGCTGACGTCTGTTGCAAAGTCCTTCCATCTGTCCCCGCAGGCACTGGATTCTTTAAGTGCTGACTCTGCCATCTCAGCTAATACATCTTTGCTCGCACTGTCTTGCTGCCAGTCCCCTCTTTTGATCATGCTTCCTTCTAAATCAAAACTGATAGAAAAACCAATGAGAAATGACCTCTTCTCCAAGTGAACTAGGTTCAATTTAAGCTCAAGCTTTTCTCCTAATGACCCAGTGATTCAGATACCGTCCCTAGGTCTACATTCTTATCTCTGGCTCCTCATCTTATTTCCACATGCCCCCAGATATCATTCGTTAGGAAGGGTTTCTGTGCCCTATGTTGGACTTCCTCATTCCTCCAACCATCCATAGACCTCCCCTCCCAGCCTATGATCCGGGTTGGGTATCCTCCATTGTGCTCCCATCACTCAATGTTCTAACCACTTAGTCTGTACAATAAGTGGTTGTTTTATCCCTAAAAGGCAAGCTTTTCTAAGAGCCATAGCTATGTCTTATGTTTTGCTGTACCCACAGCTCCAAGAACAGTTCTAGTGTACAGAAAACACTCAGCTGAACTTACTTTCTCTAAATCTGGCCTTTCCAATAATTTAAAACATTTAATAATATGCCATTGTTTTTTACTGAAATGAGCATTGCCTTATTTTTTAAAATATATTTTTATTGGTTTTAGAAAGAAAGGGAGAGGGAGAGAGAGATAGAAACATCAATGATGAGAAAGAATCATTGACCTGCTGCCTCCTACACACTCCTCACTGGGGATTGAGCCTGCAACCTGGGCATGTACCCTGACTGGGAATGGAACCCTGACCTCCAGGTTTGTAGGTGGATGCTCAATCACTAAGCCACCGTGACCGAGCAGCATTGCCTTATTTTTTTAATGAAAACTTTAAAATTATGGTATATGAATAGCCAACCAACCACACAAACAAAAGAATTGCTGCAGAATCACAGGCAGTGGTTTCTCTATTTATAACTGCACAACAATCAACTCTAAGAGTAGGTGGAAGAGGGGTTGGGCTGACCTCCCTGTGGGGGTGGGTATCAAAGTGAGGCTCCCAGGAAGGTAAGGGAGCAGGCCAACACTCCCTTCTCTTTCAAAGTGTCCTGGTTCTGTAGCCTTAGATAATGAATAGACTTCTTTAAGGGGCAGATTTCAAAAGGTACAGGAAGCAAATCGGTAAGGAGGAAGCCCAGGAAAATGCCATGACAGTGCCTTGCCATTTGTCACAGCAGCCATAGGGATGCCCATTAAACAGGCTCTGACATCTGCAAGAGACAGGAGGAATTGGCTTCTTTGTGAAGCTGGTAGATGTGATCATTCTTGGCTGGACAGCTCTCAGCTCAGGCTGCACATTTGTCCATGCCAGAGACTTCTCTACGGGGATGAAAAACAGCACCAAGAATTATGGAAGAACCTGACTCCTGGAGCTATTGTCCACAGCTACTGAGGCAGGGGCCTTCGGACATGTTTACATTTGGTGTCTAAAAGTTATCACGTGACCCTCGTTATGTCAGTGCCTGCAACTCAGTGGCTGCTTCCCAGACCTCCTCTGGTGGACCCTAAATTGATCATCCACAATTTGTCAATATGGATGGCATGTTGTAAAATGCTATGCTCACCCTTTTAATGTTATCATAAGTAATAATATTTTTATCACCTACTATGTGCCAGACTTAGTGATATATACTGTTACATATCCCAATCAATATTCATGACAACCTTTTTTGCTAGGTACGTTTTTTCACCCATTTTACAAACATTCAGCAAGGAGCTAAGATTTGGAACCTCATTCATCTAACTCTACAATTTGTCACCATAAGTAGGCTTGTAACATTTTTCTTACTGGGCCTGATTCTAGAACAGTTCTGCTAATATGCAATCAGTCTTATCACAGTTTTTCTGTTTCTTGTGATAGCATGTCTGGGACATTGTTTAAATTATGTTCTTTTCTAAGCTCTTTTTTATTTGAGAATCATGAATTTATTGACCAAGAAGCAAAGCAAAAAAGAAAAATACAAAGACGTTTCAAAGTCAACTAGAAAACGTTTAGTCTCTGGTTGACATAAGAGAATTACTTTTGCAGCCCTCCACAGTTTACAAGTGTGTTAAGTACATGTTCTATTATTGCATAGCCTGGTGGTCCTGTTGATAGACAAAATATGCATTATTGATTTCAACTAAAGATGAATAAAGTTAAGCTCAAAGATTATTTACCAAAAGTATTAAATCCATTTTTTCAAAAGAATATGTATTACATGCTTACTATCAAAGTCTCTGCTCTTCTGGAAATTCCATACTAGTGAGTGGAGATAGACTGTAAGGAAAGAAACGAGCAAATAAGATGGGATCAGATGGTGATGATGAAAATGGGAATCGGGGGAGGGTATTTTGAGCTGAGATCTAAAAACTGAGAATTGTCCTGCTGTGTGAAAACTTTGAGAATGGTGATGTGAGTAGAAGCAAGAGCAAGTTCAAAGGCCTTGAGACTGGACTAGTACTGGCAAGTTTGAGAACTAAGATATGATGGGAGTGAGGTAGTTAGGAAAGAGAGTGGTAGGGGTTGCTATGAAGATAGCTAGGCAGTACCAGATCTGAAAAAATTGGAGAGGACAAAGATTTTATTCTATATCTAATAGGATCATGGAAGATTTTAATCATGGGACCAATAGAATAACAAAAATTATATTTTGCCTCAAAGATTTCATAAATATGTGTAGGCTGGGTGTCTGGATCCAATGGAAACAAAAGATTTTATTCCTGTTCAGTAACTCTGCTTTGTCTACTAAGGACATCTGGGAGCAAAGTTTATTAGGCTCCAGCTGCTCTGGCTACTTTTTTATTTCTCAAATGGAAAAGGGTTCATTCTTGATTCAGGGCTTTTATGTAAGCACATGCAAAATGCCTGAAATGTAGTTCCTCTCCTTCTGGCTTGGCCAACTCATGGTAATTTACTAGGTTTCTGCTTGAATATAATTTCTGTAGGCAAGAGTTCTGTTATCCTCACTAGTCTAGATGTTTCTCTGAAGGTACTTGAATATGTGGTTGACATCTACAATCAGTTAACTTTAAGTAAAGATGACAATAATGTGAGTGGGCCTCATGCAATCAGTGGAAAGGCTTGAAGAGCAAAACAGATTATTTCCCTGAGAAGAAATTTTTTTTTATTGTTTTATTGCTTAAAGTATCACAAAGAGTATTATATATGTCTCCTTTTTTTTCCCGCTCTGAGAAGAAATTTTACCTCCAGACTGTAACATGGCCTCCTGCCCAGGAGTTTCCAGTTATTTCCTGAGAAGAAATTTTTTTTATTGTTTTATTGCTTAAAGTATTACAAAGAGTATTACATATGTCTCTTTTTTTTCCCGCTCTGAGAAGAAATTTTACATCCAGACTGTAACATGGCCTCCTGCCCAGGAGTTTCCAGCTTGCCCTACAGATTTTGGCCTTGCCTGCTCCCCACAAGTCATGTGAGCCAGTTCTTTAAAATAAATCTCTCAGAGAGAGTAAGAGAAAGAGAAGGGAAGAAGAGTAGAGAGCAGAGGAGTAGTGAGGGAAAGAGTGGAGAGGAGAGGGGAGGGGAGAGGAGAGAGAGGGAGAACAGAGAAAAAGAAAAGAAAGAGGAAGATTTCAATGAGGAAAAGAATAAGCTTATGGGTCTGCTATATGATGCAACCCAAAACTTTCATGTTAATTTCAATCAAACACAGAGGTACTTGGCGTTCAAAGGTCACCACTGGCTTCAATTCACAAAAAATAGCTCCCTTTTCCAAAGGTATGCTGGCTCAAAAAAATGACGGGCCTGAGATGGGGGCCCAGTTCTGTTAACTTCTATTTTAATGCCATTTTCTGTGTTCTTTATTCTTTCATTTGATTTTCTTGATCCTAGTACAGAATTGTGTAGTATTTTTGCATTAGGCAAGGAGCATCTGCCTAAAGTTACAGGCATTGTTAGAAGGGCCTTTGAGATTAACATATGTGCAAAGCACATTTCCTAGTTTTGCAGAAGTCAAAAGACATCTATTAGGAAGAAAAATTAAGCTAAAAGTTATATAGCATCAGGCCATGTCTTATCAATCATGAGAATTGATGTTATTATTCCCAAGCTGCTTTCAAGAATGGAGGAAAGTTATTTGAACACAAAGGAAACATTTAAATTATTTAACAGGTTTTCACTTTAACTCTGGGAAGGTCCTGGTTTTTGGACAATGCCCGGGAAGGGGAGCAGCCCAGGGCTGGGATTCTAGGTTTCATGCCATGATGAATCCATGATTACTTGGGCTGTCACCATCCACCGATGCTGCTGAAATTCACCTAGTCCAAAGAAGAACTAGCATAATTTATGATTTTGTTTTTACAATGGAAACAAGGAAAACATTGATCAAGTACAATCTATCAGTTTTGCTCAAGGCCTTGCTGTCACCCCCCACCCCCTAAATTAAAATGAAAACCATGGATAACATTGATTGCGGCCTTGCTGTCACCCCCCAGCACTCCCTAAATTAAAATGAAAACCATGGATAACATTGATTGAAAATCTTCCAAATTCTATTTAATTTCCAGCTCTGTCTCTGAAACAGCAATCACTTTTAAAGGTGAAATTGACTGCTTATTAGTTGTTTTTATGAGGCTGTTTCATTTCTCACTTTCCCTCATTATCTCTGCTTGACCAGCCAGGTAAATTGGGTTGGTTCTACTATTTGTACAAGTCCAGCTTGGGCCTCGTAGGAAATAAACAATATTTACTCAATATCCTGGGTGTGTCTACCTTGGATACATCCCCTGTGGGGCACACAGAAGAGACAAACAAATTTGCCTTCATTAACTTGCACTCAAATGCTATTTTTATATTTAAAAATCAAAATCAAAAAGGAAAATGACTACAGAGTCTGAATAATTGGGTCCTAGTCTTGCCTTTTTTTCTAAGTTGCTGTATAGCCTTGGATAAGCCACGCCACCTATCTGGGCCTCAGTTTACTCAGGTAATTTCTATGACTCCTTGGTTAGCGTGATGTGTTATTCCTAGGGCAAGTATGATAAGAGTCAATATAGGAAGACCAGCAAACAAGGTCATGTTGCTTGGGAAAAGCTGGCCAAGCACATTTATATAAATGTTTATTGAGCATCTACTGTGTGCAAGGTACTGTGTGTATCATGGAGGCAATATCAAGCCAGGTGGAATACACATTGTTTCTTGTCCTTAATGAGATCACATGATAGTACTGAGGATGCAAAATAGACTGTAAGTCAAGACTAAGGGTCTGACCTCTGGAGAGTATTTGAATCTTTTCTGTGGGAAGATAATGTAGTTAATTATCCTCTTAGAATTGTGTAAAAAAGTTCCTATGTCAATGGCTTATTTAAAACATCAGATATTTTAATTCATTTAATGGCAAATATTTGAGTGCCTACCTAAGCCAAAGACTGTAATTGATGCTTGATATATATTGGTGAACAAGAGAGACAAAGATATCTGCCCTCATATAGCTCAGTTTCCAGGGCAGGGAGATTGACACTAAACTATAGATGTAATAAGGAAGTGAATTGGATAATATGTGACGAGTTAATAAGTGATATGGGGGAAACAAAAAGCAGATGAGGATAGAGGAAATCTGGGAGTACTTTAAAATATGGTAGTCAGAATAGGCTTCATAGAGAAAGTTCCATATGAGCAAAGGTCGCCAGCATATATCCAAGGGAGAGCAATTCAGTAACAGAGAACAGCCCACACAAAGTCCCGAGGCAACAGCAAGCCTGAGGTGTTGAAGGAAGAATAATATGGCCTGGCCAGCCAGTGTGACTGGGAGAGAGTAAGTGATGGGCAGAGTTTTAGGAAATGAGATCAGCAAGGCAACCAGAGGGAAAGACTGAGTAGGGTAGAATCTTTTTGCCATGGTAGGAATTTGGGCTTTATTCTGAGGGGAAGGAGGACATTACAGAGTTTCCTGAAGAAGTGGCATAATCTTAAATTTGAAGTACAATGGTAAATACAGGGAGGAGCAGGTAAGCAATGGTGAAAGAGGGAAAAGGATTCAGATACTATTACAGTGATTCCGTCCAGCTGGAGCTGGATGGTAGCGGCAGAGGTCATGGGCAGCATTAGGAGTCTGGACTAATTTGTACAGAAAAGTCAACATGTTTCTGATGGCTTGTAAGTGGGGTATGAGAGAAGATACGGGTCAAGGACAGCTGCATAGCTTTCATCCTGAGTAAAAGACAATTATAAAGCAGGGAAAGCATGTAAAAGCATTGAAAGTGCTTAATCTAGTGCTTGGCGCACACTCAGTACTCCATTCAGAAATGAGGGTGAATGTCTAGAAATAACTCACCCACCTGCCTAACTCTTCAACAGTGCTTGGTGCACACTCGGTACTCCATTCAGAAATGAAGGTGAATGATGTCTAGAAATAACTCACCCACCTGCCTAACTCTTCACTTTGCAATGTTAGTTCAGATACCACTTACACAGTGAACCATCCCCCACTCCCTCTGGATGATGTGCCGCATCTATCTCAGCCCTGTCTTTCCAAGTCCTCCTCCATACCAACTCTTATTTTACATTACAATTTCTGAAATCACCTTCAGAGAGAAAACAAGTGGTAGGGAGATTGAGAATCCTTCCATTTACTCTGAAAGATCAGAAAATGTTTTTATGGAAGGAGCATCATTTGAGACTGGACATGAAAGAATGGCTGGGATATGTGGCTACAATTGAGGGAATCAAATAAGCAAGGAGTGTATATAGATGTCCATTGGTGGCAGGCAGGCAAGAAAGCCAACTACTCCTAACGAGATTTCTGTTCCACATCCTCTGGTCTGGCTGAAGAAGGTCACTGTACAGAGACGGAGGGAGGGCTGGCATGCTTCCTTCCTGTGACTGCACATTTGATGTCTGTTGTCTATGACAAGAACAAAGGATCTGGCTTCTAGGTGTGTGTGTGTGTGTGTGTGTGTGAGTGTCTGTGTGCTTGTGCGCGCGTGTGAGTATGGTGCTGGTGGCCCTAAAACATAAAAGTCGTTGTGTTCTTCCATTATTTCCTTCCTGACTTAAAAAAAAATTATCTTGTTGAAAGTATTACAGATGTCCCAGTTTTTTCCCCATTGACCCCCTCTACTCCACACCTGCCAACCCCTGCCCCCCACCCAGGCCTTTACCACACTATTGTCTGGGTTATGCATATATGCATACAAATTCTTTGGTTAATCTCTCCCCACCCACCCTTGCCTGCCCTCTGAGATTCATCAGTCCGTTCCATGCTTCTATGTCTCTGGATCGATTTTGTTCATCAGTTCATTTATTTATTTATTTATTTTTAGATTCCACATATGAGTGAGGTCATGTAACCCTTGTCTTTCTCTCCTTCCTGACTTTTTCAGATCTTCTGTACTGCTAAGGGCACGGCATGGGAATGAAAGGAAACTGGGATTAGTGCCTTCCCATCACGAGAAAACAAGAATGCTGTGTAGGATTAGTAACGTCTCTTCCCCATGAACATCATA
Organism: Myotis brandtii; assembly: GCF_000412655.1. Classification (NCBI taxonomy): domain Eukaryota; kingdom Metazoa; phylum Chordata; class Mammalia; order Chiroptera; family Vespertilionidae; genus Myotis; species Myotis brandtii. The sequence continues at coordinate 99,377 of NW_005371541.1, forward strand.
AGGGATAAAGACATATACATCAGGTATGTTTCTGTATTCCACACAAAACTTCACTGATGACCAGACCCAATAAATGCCAAATCTTTATTGTTTTATGATGTCATATTATAAATGGTATACCATTAAAATTAGAAAATAAAAATATGTGCAAACTTTTAATCATGAATATGTACAACCAAACAAAATATAACTTCTTTTGAATCTGTTCCCATGGAAGGGTGTTTTTTTTTTTCTTACATAGAATAGATGATTTAGGTTTTTGTAAAATGTAAATTCAAAAATGTAGGTGAAAGAGGTTTTCTCTTTCTGATAGCTCACCTGCAGCAAGCAAAGGTATTCTTCATTACAAAACCAAGGAATTTCAAACAGTGTTCAGATTAAGGTTATTCTGTCTTGAAAATTTATATTCTGCATTCAATGTGCATGAATGCCTCTGATGTGATTGAGGCGGTAAAAACGAATTTTGGACATTGCTATGAAGATTTTTATGATGTAAATTTTTCTTAAGTGTGAATGTAATTTGGAGGTGGCCTGCAGGGAGCCTTCTTATGAATAAATGTAACACAGCAACATTGATTTCAGGCTGGATGACAATGCGTAGTACAGAGAAATCATTGGCATCATAAGTTTTTGTCTGCGGTTTCCATGGTGGATCCAGAAACAGAAATGGGATCCAGAGGCAGATTTTCAATACCTAGGAGGGAAAATTTGAGCAGTAAGTTAGGAGTCTCATTTTGTGGGGAATTGAAATTCCCAAGAATTTATTAGAGCAGGGACCAAGGGTGCATATGGAGCCTGAGGGTACATATGGGGCATATGGTGAAGTTGGTCTGGGAGGAAAGGTTATGTACCTCAGAGGCCAAGAATGACTCCTTCAGAGAGTCATTCAGCCTCCACTTAGGATCTGGACTTTTGCTGAGAATGGGAAAGATAGATCTACAGGTGGTCCAACAATGGCAGAGAAGGAAGGAAAAATGAGATGTCTGAAATTTCAATAATTATGTTATAAGCTCCAGGAATATAAAACTTATTGCCCTCATAGGCTCCTGGTGGGAATGCAAATTGATACAACCATCCCAGGGAGAATTTCATCATTTCATGTGTATTAAAAGATTAAAAATGTGATACCTTGCATATGAAATGCATAATTCTAGTTTTATTATGAGTAAAGTGTACAAGTACATACATATGGAATGTTTAAGGAAAGTGCTATATTATCAGTAAATAAACAAAAGAAAAGGGGGGAATAATAAAAACAATCTAAGTATACTGTAGAATTTTGGTTAAGTATATTATATTTTCCTTTGCTTGGAAATAACTCACTTGGTCTCTCTGTTCATCTCACTGATCAATCTCCTAACTCCTTTTTTCTCTTTCAAATAATTGAGCTACCGTGTGTACCACAGATCTTTCCCGACTCATTCAAGACTGAGGGAAAGCCTCTTCCATACACTTCCACAACTCTTTCTAAGCCTCCTTCATAGCAATTCCTATCTTACTAGATACAAATGACTGTTTATTTTTCTAATACTATTAAAAATAGGGTGATAGCCCTAGCCGGTTTGGCTCAGTGGATATAGCATTGGCCTGTGGACTGAAGCGTCCTGGGTTCGATTCCAGTCAAGGGCACATGTGCAGGTTGCCGGTTCAATCCCTAGTAGGGAGTGTGCAGAAGGCAGCCAATCAATGAGTCTCTCTTATCATTGATGTATCTATCTCTCTCTCTCTTCTTCTCTGAAATCAATAAAAATATATTTTTTAAAAAGGGTGATATAAAAACATTTCCAAATGAACACAAGCAGAGCAATTTTATCCACACAGGCTAGCATATAATAAATATCAAAGGAGGATGTTTTCTTTTGCGCTAAATAGAAATGATACCAGATGGAAACACAAATAAACACAAAGGAAATACAACCAGAAATAGAACACATATGGGTAAATAGATCAGACTGTCTTTTTCTGTCTTAATTTGCTTAAGAGCCCCTTGATTACTTAGAGATATTAATAATGATAGATTGTGGATGTTGTAGCCTATGTGGAAGTAACACCTATGACAATGTACAGAGAAAGGGAGGCGAGTAAAAGGAAGTATCCTTTGTAAGAATCTTACAGTACACATGAGGTAGTATAACATTTACCTTAAAAACATTATGATACTCTGAGAAATTAAAGATGCATATTGTAATCCCTAAAGCAATAATAAACACCAGTACCAAAAACGAATGAAGCAAGACTAAACACTAATAATAGAGATAAAAATAAATACTTTAGTAAAAATGACTTATTTAACCCAATGAAGACAGGAAAGGGAAAATATGAGTAAAGAACACATGGGAGAAATAGGTAACTAATAGCAAGATAATAGCTTAAAACTCATTTCTGTCAATAATTACATTAGTGTATATGAAGTAAAGACTCCAATTAATTGTCAGAGATTGACAATAGGATATTAAAAGCAAAATAAAATTGTATGCTATTATAAGAGATGCATTTTAAATATGAGGAACAGATTGGCTAAAAGTAAAAGAATAGAAAACAGTAACACCATGGAAAAATTACTCAAAAGATACTCAGATGATTATATAGTAGTATCAGACAAAGTAGATTTTAGGATAATGAATATGATAATAAATATAGAGGGATATTTTTAAATGATTAAAGAATCAATTTATCATGAAGATATAAAAATTCTGAAGTCGTCTAAGCACCTAAAACAAAGCTTAAAATAGACATATCCACAATTATAGTTTATAATTTTACCACTCCTCTCTCACTAGTTGATATAATAATTAGACAACAAATTTTGTGAGATTATAGAAGAATTGAACAATAACATCAATTATCCTAACCATATATATATATATGGAATATTACTTCCCCAAACTGTAGGACACAAATTATTTTCAAGTGCAAATGGAACATTTGTAAAGATAAATCATATGCTGTGCTCTAAAAATTGTCTAAGTAATTTCAATGCATTTATATTCTCTGACAAAAATTAAACATTAATAAAATATCTAGAAAAAGATTAAATATTTGGAAATTAAGTAACATACTTCTAAGTAAACTATGTCTTAAAGAAGAAATCACAGTGATATTTAGAAATTATTCCAAACTGAATGGTGAGGAAAAGACCATGTATCAAAATTTGTGAATATAACTAAAGCACTGCAAATATTTTAAATGCTTACATAAGAAAAAACATAAAAGGTTTGGAAAGTAATCCACTTTGGGAAAGTAGAAAAAACTGAGTAAACTAAATCCAGAATACATAGAAAGAAAGGAAAAATTATGATGAGTTGAAATCAATGAAATGAATAAAAATGGAGGTATTGATAAAATTAAGAGGCATTTCTTAGGAAAGTTTAATAAAATTAATAACCCGCTGGGTAAACTGATCAAAGAAAAAAGAGGAAAGCACAGTTATCAATAATGATGGACATCACTATAAATCCTACAGACATATAAAGAAATAATATAAATAACAATGAACTCTGACAATGTTTGATTATTTAAATTAAGTGAACTAATTACTTGAGGCACACACATATCTAAAACAGACACAAGGAGAAAAAATAGAAATGTTGAATAGCCCTCTATCTATTAAATAATTTGTCTTCATAATTAAAAACCTTCTTGGAAAAAAAGAACCCCACACACATCCAGAAAGTTTTTAGATGATTTTTTTTTCAATTACAGTTTACATTCAATATTATTTTGTACTGGAGGCCCAGTGCATGAATTTGTGCATGGGTGGGGTCTGGCCAGTCTGCCCTGATTGGGCCGATCAGGCCGGGTGGGGGGAGGGGACACGGGAGGTTGGCGGGCTGGCCCCACCCCCTGGTTGAACTCTGGTCAAACTCCTGGTGGAGTGGACAATTTGCATATTACCCTTTTATTATATAAGATTAGTTTCAAGTGTATAGGATAGTGGTTAGACAATCACATACTTTATGCTTTTTGGTAAATTTAATCAAACATGTGAGGAGGAAAAAATATCAACCTTCCACAGACACTTTCAGAAAATAACAAGGTAGCACCCATATGATCAGCTCTTATAAGAGTGTCTCTATTCATAATAATATGCCTCATGTACATAGATGGACAGAAATTAGCAAATGAAATCAGCAATATGTAAAAAGCATAAGCAGCATGACTAAGAGGAGTTCATTACAAGAAAGTAAGATTATTTCAGCATCTAAAAGGCAATTAATGTAATTAACCAAACTAATAGAATAAAGAAGAAAAAGTATAGGTCATTTTAATTTATGCCAACTTAAAAAAAATTTAACACACATTTAGGATAGCAAACTGTCAACAAACTAGGAATTAGGGGGAACTTTCTCAATCTGAAAATGAATGCCATAAAAAAATCTCAGCTAAGTGGTGATACTTAAAGGTGAATCCTTAAATCCCTTGATCCTATATTTTGGAAGAAGACAAGAGCATCTTAATCTCCCCAGTTCTGTTCAACACTGAATAGTGGTTCTAGTTCTAATCAGTGAAAGAAGAAAATGACTGCAAAGGTATACAAATTAGGAAGAGCAAAATAAATTGTCTTTATCCTCAACTGACATGAGTTTCTATGCAGAAAATCCCAATGATTCTACAAAATAAGCCACAAAAAACAGTAAGTCAATTTAGTAATGTTACAGTATGCAAAAATAAATTGTATTTCTATTTATTACAAATGAACAATTTGAAAATGAAATTTAAAATAATACCACTTTAGTAATATGAAAAACATAAAATACTTATAAATAAATATAATGATAGATGTAAATGACATAAGTGGAAACTATAAGATAATTCTGAGTAGACAAAGAACTAATTAGGGGGAGATATATGTCATAATATTAAATTGGAAGACTTAATAGTGTTAATATGTCATTATCCCCAAAGTATTATGTAAATTCCATGCAACCTCAATCAAAATCTTAATAAGTGTTTTGATAGAAATTGACAATATGATTCTAAGAAATTATATGGAAGTGCAAAAAAACTAGAAAAACCAAGACAATTTGTTAATTTGATGACTTACACTAGATAATTTTAAGACTTACTGTAAAAGCTATATCAATCTAGAAAATGTAGATCTGGCATAAGTGTAACAAAAAGATCGATGGGAAATCATAGAGGCCGGAAATAGAATCACACATTGACATTCACTTGATTTACTGCAAAGGTGCTAAAGCAATTCAACGGGGGAAAAAAATCTGTTCACCAAATGGTCCTGGAACAACTGGATAGCCACATGAAAGAAAACTCCCACCACACATCTCACACAAAAATTAATTCAATATGAATCATATACAGAAACATAAAAACTAGAACCATTAAATTTGTAGGAAGAAATCCAGAGAATATATTTGTGACCTTGCAGTAGGCAAAAGATTTTTAGACAGGACACAGACATTAATTAATAAATATATTCTAAATGGCCAATTGAACTTCTTAAAATTGTTAAATTTCTATTCATCCAAATACACTGTTACGAAAGGGAATACGCAAGCCACTGAGAGAATATCTATCTATCTATCTATCTATCTATCTATCTATCTATCTATCTATCTA
>NW_005371541.1:108735-110062 GCF_000412655.1 Myotis brandtii
GGAATGCAAATTGATACAACCATCCCAGGGAGAATTTCATCATTTCATGTGTATTAAAAGATTAAAAATGTGATACCTTGCATATGAAATGCATAATTCTAGTTTTATTATGAGTAAAGCGTACAAGTACATACATATGGAATGTTTAAGGAAAGTGCTATATTATCAGTAAATAAACAAAAGAAAAGGGGGGAATAATAAAAACAATCTAAGTATACTGTAGAATTTTGGTTAAGTATATTATATTTTCCTTTGCTTGGAAATAACTCACTTGGTCTCTCTGTTCATCTCACTGATCAATCTCCTAACTCCTTTTTTCTCTTTCAAATAATTGAGCTACCGTGTGTACCACAGATCTTTCCCGACTCATTCAAGACTGAGGGAAAGCCTCTTCCATACACTTCCACAACTCTTTCTAAGCCTCCTTCATAGCAATTCCTATCTTACTAGATACAAATGACTGTTTATTTTTCTAATACTATTAAAAATAGGGTGATAGCCCTAGCCGGTTTGGCTCAGTGGATATAGCATTGGCCTGTGGACTGAAGCGTCCTGGGTTCGATTCCAGTCAAGGGCACATGTGCAGGTTGCCGGTTCAATCCCTAGTAGGGAGTGTGCAGAAGGCAGCCAATCAATGAGTCTCTCTTATCATTGATGTATCTATCTCTCTCTCTCTTCTTCTCTGAAATCAATAAAAATATATTTTTTAAAAAGGGTGATATAAAAACATTTCCAAATGAACACAAGCAGAGCAATTTTATCCACACAGGCTAGCATATAATAAATATCAAAGGAGGATGTTTTCTTTTGCGCTAAATAGAAATGATACCAGATGGAAACACAAATAAACACAAAGGAAATACAACCAGAAATAGAACACATATGGGTAAATAGATCAGACTGTCTTTTTCTGTCTTAATTTGCTTAAGAGCCCCTTGATTACTTAGAGATATTAATAATGATAGATTGTGGATGTTGTAGCCTATGTGGAAGTAACACCTATGACAATGTACAGAGAAAGGGAGGCGAGTAAAAGGAAGTATCCTTTGTAAGAATCTTACAGTACACATGAGGTAGCATAACATTTACCTTGAAAACATTACTCTATGACACTGATAAATTAAGGATGCATATTGTAATTCCTAAAGCAATAATAAACACCAGCCCTAACAGGTTTGGCTCAGTGGACAGAGCGTCGGCCTGCGGACTCAAGGGTCCCAGGTTCGATTCTGGTCAAGGGCATGTACCTTCGTTGCGGGCACATACCCAGTGGGGAGTGTGCAGGAGGCAGCTGATCGATGTTTCTCTCTCATCGATGTTTCTAACT
>NW_005371541.1:112388-117247 GCF_000412655.1 Myotis brandtii
CAGACATTAATTAATAAATATATTCTAAATGGCCAATTGAACTTCTTAAAATTGTTAAATTTCTATTCATCCAAATACACTGTTATTAAAGGGAATACGCAAGCCACTGAGAGAATATCTATCTATCTATCTATCTATCTATCTATCTATCTATCTATCTATCTAAAAAAAGAAATAATATGCAAATGAGGTTGAGACTCCATCAAGGTCATGACCAGCTCAGGAGGAGGGCCTGGGCTCTGCCCCAGCCTGAGAGATCAACACAGCGGGGTGCCTGCTCTGAGCCTCTGCAGCCTGGTTGGGGGCAGGCCCCCAGCAGACACACACACACACACACACACACACAAGGTGCCTGCTCCAAGCCTCTGCGGCCAGTCTGCGGCTTAAGCCATCAGTAGGATATCCCCTGAGGGGTCCCGGACTGTGATAGGGGGCAGGCTGGGCTGAGGGACCCCCACCCCCCAGTGCACGAATTTGGTGCACCGGGCCTCTAGTCTACTATATTTATGTATCTGACAAAGGACTTATATCCAGACAATAAAGGCCTCTTATAAACAACACAACTTAAAATACCCAAAATACTTGAACAGACTATTTCTTAAAGGACGATACACAATGGCCAATAACACATGAAAATGTGGCCAACTTGTAATAATTATGGAAATACAAATTAATACTACCATGGCATACTGCTATACTCCCTCTAAAATGGTTAAAATTAAAAGCCACCAAAGACACCAAATGCTGGTGAGGACAGGTAGCCAGCAGAACTTTCAGACATTTTTGATACAATTGTAAAATGGCACAACCATCTTGGAAAACAGTTTGGAAGTTTCTTCTAACCTTAAACATTCACCTACTTAATATTCCAGCAATTCTACACCTAGGTGTTTAGCTGAGAGAAATTAAAACTTATGTCAGTAGAAAGATTTATAGAAAAATATTTATAGTAGCTCTACTTATAATAGCCAATAAATGAAAATGACTCAAATATTATATCTATACACAGTATAATGGACCAGCAAATTCTGCCCTGTTCATTCATTCAGTAATAAAACTAACCTAAGGATACACAAAATAGCATGGATGAATCTCACAAATATCATGTTAAATGATAGGAGCCAGATGCAAATGTGTACCTGCTGCATAATTCTATTTATGTGACGTTTCAGAACAGGAAAAACTGACCTGTTGTAGAAATAAATGGGGTATGCTGGGAAGATGGAAATAGTCTGTGCATGGGTAGGTATGTGGTTTACACATGTTTGTCAAAATTCTTGGAACCATTCATCCAAGGTTTGTGTATTTTACTGTATAAAATTACAGCTTTTAAAGAAATATGTTTATTGATTTCAGAGAGGAAGGGAGAGGGAGAGAGAGAGAGAAGCATCAATGATTGAGCCCCCAACTTGGATGTACCCTGACCAGGAATCAACAGTGACCTCCTGGTTTATAGGTCAACACTCAACCTCTGAGCCACACCAGCCAGGCCATTTCAGCTTTAAAAAAAATTCTGTGTATGACATATCATTAAGCAAAACATGTAAAATTTATAAGTTTAAAATAATTCCTTTATGTAAACATGTATTTTATTGGCCAGGATCCACTATTACAAACAACAGAAAAACTGTAGCTCAGGATTTACTTTAAAACATTTAGTAGCATACTGAATATTCAGGAAGGTCAGGGGATTTGGCATGCATGCCACTTATTACAAACAACAGAAAAACTGTAGCTCAGGATTACTTTAAAACATTTAGTAGCATACTGTATATTCAGGAAGGTCAGGGGATTTGGCATGCATGCCACACAGCCAAGAACAAAACAGAAAGAGAATCACCCAGCCACAATATGGGACTGTTCTAGGTGAAATCCAACTGCTGCTGCCATCTGCTCCTTGGCACTTAGGGTGCCAAGGTGGAACCTCCATCAAAGCTGCCCCAGAGAACCAGATGTCACTACCACTATAATTTCAAGGAGGTCTGGTTTCCTATGCGAGGTTGCCATCTCACCTGCTCATTTCCTTCTTGCCAGACTTGTGCAGCTGAGTGGATGCTCACTGTGAAAGTGATCTGGGTGCCCTGGTTGGTTTGGCTCAGTGGATAGAGTGTCGGCCTACAGACTGAAGGGTCCCAGGTTAGATTCCGGTCAAGGGCATGTACCTTGGTTGCAGGCACATCCTCAGTGTGTGTGGAGGGGAGGGGTGCAGGAGGCAGCTGATCAATGTTTCTCTCGGGTGCGGGGGGAGTAGAGGGGTGCAGGAAGCAGCTGATCAATCTTTCTCATAGATGTTTCTAACTCTCTATCCCTCTCCCTTCCTCTCTGTAAAAAATCAATAACATATATTTTTTTAAAAAGAAAGTGATCTGGTTTCTAAAAATCAGGAAAATATGGTACAAGATATGGTACAGTCCTATATGGAGGTGGGTGATGAATGAGTTAATCAGATTATCTGCCACAGTTTGACCCTTTGAATCCATTGGCTGTACATATTCTTTTCCTGTGAAAAATACCTAATAACAGAAGTAGTAAATGTATTCTTGCATTTAATATATAATCATCCTTTAGGAAAACAAATTTGGACTCACTTGATGTTCTCCAAAGAGAAGGTACATAATCTTGTCAGTTATAGCATCCAGCTATGAAAGGTGTTTTGTCTTACCTTAGCTGCATCACAGTCCTGCTTTGGTTTTTAAGACCTAGGACCAAGTAATAAATCTAACCACCCCAACATAATCCCAAAATACAGAACCAAGAAGAAACTCAGTTCTGCCATTGGTCATGAGGCTGTTGGTGTTTATAATTCCCATCCTTTTCTATGCAGCTCATGTGTTCTTTTTCTTGGAAAACACCTTGGCTGATTGGAGTTTCTCACCTGGATGGTGAACAAAACTTGCAGTCCCAAGGTATTTCACCCTTTGATGCACTTTCTTACGTGGGTTGCTTTAGTCTTACATTAAATTTTTACATTGAACTTGGAAACACTAGCAGGTACTCAGAATGATCCCCAGTGGTCTAGAATGTTCCTTTTTGCCCTCCTTATATAGAAGTGCTTTCCTCTTGGTAATTATAGTAACACTGTCCATCTAGTAACATAAGGATTTCCAAATGGCTATGTGGCAGTTTTAACTTTAAATGCAATGGAACAATTACCCTCATGGGTACTCAGGCCTGTAAATAAGCAGAGTCTGGAGTCCTGGAGACCATAAAAACAATTTTTAAGTAGGTCCATAGGTGTAACAGTGAAAGATGCACACCCGCTTTCACACCTGGGTTCTGACTGTGAGAGAAATAACATATGTATTCATTGCTTGTTCATAATACACTCATATCCTCAGCTCCTCATATTCCTGAGCTGGAACTTATCTGAGTCTTCTATAGGCCATTGCATAATTATTTTTAAAATATATTTTTATTGATTTCAGAGAGGAAGGAAGAGGGTAAGAGAGAGATAGAAACATCAATGATGATAGAGAATCATTGATGGGTTGCCTCCTTCACGCCCTACATTGGGGATCAAGCCCACAACCATGGCATGTGCCCTGACTAAGAATTAAACTGTGACCTCCTGGTTAATAGGCTGATGCTCAACCACTGAGCCATGCCAGCTGGGCAATTGTGTAATTTCTTAAGGTTTACTTTTCTTAGTAAATCCAAAGAAGGTGCTGCTAATGGAAGTGTGACTAAGGGAAAGCCAGTCTACATTTCCCATGCTTTCACTCTAGTGCCAGCGAGTAGGCTCATCACCCTAGGATGTGATGCCATGTCAAGTTTAGCAATGATCATTACTATTGACAAGATTGAGACTTAGCTCCTTTAGGCCAGATGTGGTGAGAAGTTCATTCTCTATACATAAACAGTTTTCATCCTTGCCACTGTGGACACTTTGTAAATACTTTGAGCAATCAATGGGTGCTGCTGGGAACACCTGAATATGGTTTCTGTCAGGGTGCACAGTTAACTACTTTCTCATGGGTCAGGTGTTCATTCTCTTCAGTAGCAAGCAAGAACAATTATGCAAAAGAATAGTTACCTTTCCAAAGGGGTATGTTTCAGCTTCCAAACCCATTGTGATTCTCTTTCTCAGGTTTGTAAATCATTCTTGGGTTCATAGGGCATTCTTGTCGGTCATAGATATTTTAAGCATCATTGGTCAATGTTATAGAGGTCAAATGGCAGAGCTGCTTGGATTGGAGTTCTCAAACCCTTCTTGAGCCTAGCAGCCATCTGGATAATTCAATCAATGGGACTGGTACTTCCACATGACATATGTGATGTTTCCAAAATTGAAAGAAGATTACTCAATATTGAATTTTTAGTGGGTGGAATATATGTAGTATATGCTGACATGAACCAGACCCTATTTTTTAACTGAATAAGAAATGGAGATTAGATAAGGAGCTTAATCCTCTCTTTAACATACTAGAGGTTTGTCTTTGTCTTATTGAGTCTCACTGGGCTACCACACACATCATTTCTAGGGATGAGACCATGTTGTTGCACATTCCCTGGGTTACCACTCATCTGTCGATAAGCATTGTATCAGCCAAAGTTCTCTTCACCTCACTTATCATCTTTCCATCCTATCTTCACTGCAAATTATTGCCAACTGACCCATGTTGCCTCTGGTAGTAAAGTGCCACCATGAGATCTCATCACTTTCATTGTAATAAGGGAATTGATACAATAGAAGTACCTCCTACGTTTATCCAAAGTACATCCACTTTTTAATTTTTTTATTTTTATTGTCTAAAGTTTTACATATGTCTCCTTTTTTCCTGATTGACCCCCCCAAGCCATTCCCACCCCAGGCAAGCCCCCATCACCCCAGTGTCTGTGTCCATTGGTTATGCTTATAT
>NW_005371541.1:117556-141491 GCF_000412655.1 Myotis brandtii
GTGCATATAACCTTTCTGATTGGTGTTTCTGGTTTCTTGGGATATAGTCCTAGAAGTGGGATTACTGGGTCAAATGGGAGTTCCATTTTTAACTTTTTGAGGAAATTCCAGACTGTCTACATCCACTTTTTAAAGAGGATGGTGCTCTGCTCACCAATGTATTTCTCAATGTTGTGGCAAAGGGAATGTTCTCTTGAAATTCTTGGGGGATATAGGGAGGTTGGTTGTAAGTGGCTCACACACAAGAGATTCAATATACAAGTCAATGACATTGTCATTAATTTATTTTTATATCATCATAAAGAATTCTGATGTTCTTATTTCATTCAGTGCAGTCCACAGGTGAATGCAGATTTTAGCCAACCAACACAGCAAACAATCAGAAGCATCATTAGTTGTTCCCACCTCACACAATGAATCCACAATTTTGGACAGAAGTACCCAGATCAATAAATTCAGCTTGATCTAATCTCCCTACTCCACCTTCCTTAAAATCTGGCCCTACATAATCCTTCAGGCTCTTTGTTGATACATTGCAATTTTTTCAAGTGCAAGACTTCTCTCAGGTCTGACTCTGTAATCCTCCACATCCCACCCCCAGAATGCTGGAATCTGACCCTACTATTAGGCTATAAGACAACGAGAGTTGGCAGATGTGGGACAAGAATTAGTTATGAGAATCAGCTCCATCAGGGGAGGAGGAAATGCTTCTGCTGGCAAAGGTGGTTCCATGGAAACTGGAGGTTTTGAATATTCAAAGTTATCCAAGTCATTGCAAATGGGTCTATTTCAATTTACAGTATCATTCTTTCCCAGTCAATACCCTAATTCGCATGCAAGAGACTTGGCAAGGCTAAGAATTTTAACCTACATTATATTTCGATAATCTGAATAATCAAATGTTTGGTCTGATTATTGGCTCCATTGGCCCAGGAATTATAAGTGTTAATATACAATTAGGAAAGTTATTAAAACTTGGTTCCCTGCCTGGGTCTTTAGCCAAGAATTAAAAACCGTAAGTTTGTGATTTATTTTTTAAAGATCTTCTCTGCATTTAAAAGTAGCCAGCCTATACTTCAGGCTTCATGATGGTGTTTCTCAGCATCACTTCAGCCAATGCCTTGTCTTCAATAGATAACGCAGTCCAGAGAATCACAGATAGTTCCAAGTAACTAAATTGCCACTGTGTGCAGTGAGTGACTAGTGTTTCATTCTCTAATAAGAATGGGTAGTCACTGTCTTCTGATTCAATTAAGTCAGTACCAATTGGTGAGCTTCATTTCCGTGAGTGTCTGTTACCTGCAACCACTTCTCTTAATAAGTATCCTACTTACCAGGATATTTGCTGAGAGATAATGCATTTCACTCTTAGTAGATTAAGCATATAGGATTTTTTTTACAGGTTATCCTGTTACAAATAGGCAGCCGTGAGAATTATTTTTCTGTGGAGGATGGCACTGGAAAATAAAGGCAACAACATACAGGTGTCTCATACCCAGAAAACACACACACACACACACACACACACACACACACACACACACACACACACACACACACCATGAAAACATCCATCAATACCACAGACTGTTCTCTCAGGAATTCCTCAGCTGCCACTGCTCTCCCCTTTATACCTATAAATTCATGGACCAGACACTAGAACCTCTACCATTACTGGCTTAAAAGAATCAGGTACTTCTTGCCATTTTATTTGAAAGAATATCTAGTCTCTCCATGTATTACTATCTCACTTTACTTCTTCCACCTCCCAAATCCCAAACTCATAGCAGAACCCAAGTTTCTAGATTTAAGAAAGTTATGCATGCTGAATGAGGCCCAGATTGGCTTGTACAGACAAATTCTACAAGCACACACAAAAATGGTCATGATAAAAATGGCCTGGCTTTTGTCTGACATATATTCTACTTTACCTATTTGTATTTCTGTATTGTCTCCTCAATCCCTCCTTGCATTGAGGAGACAATTTAATATGTTCTCTATGAAAAAAGAAAAAATTGGTTTAAAAAAACCCCAACAGCGAGACAAATAAAGTAGAAAAATAAAGTGATGTCTTTTATTTTCAACACCACAACTACCTGATTAGCAAGTACATGCAGCAGCACACTGAACCCATACCTCCTGAGCCAGAGGGCACATGTATCATTATTGTGGTTTATTTCCCCCAGAAGTTTACTGATGGATGGATTCAACAATAGATTCTGGAAGTGGAAACGTGTAAGACATGTAATTTTCCTCTGGGAATATGTTACTCAGAACAAAGAAGCATAATAAAGAATTTTCAGTGCCAAGGTTGGCCTGTATACATAGGGTTCACATTATATGTATATGGGGTTTGTTATATAAGCATACAATATAAAGAGGACCATTTCTACTAAAAGAAAAAAAATGTGGGGTTATGCAAAGCATCAAAGAGGTGGTTAGTTACTTTGAACTTAATCTTGAGAAGTAAATATATGTTTAATATGTGACCTGAGGGTAAGGGAACCATATGAGTAATGCACAGAGGAATAGCCTGTTACCTTGCTTTGACAGAACTCACTGTAGCATAGCACATTATGACTCTCCATGTTTTGTTTTGTTTTTCAGAAAGTAACAGATTTATAATTATCATAATTGATTCTTAATCAGAGGAGAACACTGAGTCATCTTGATTTAGAATATAGGAGATGGAATATCCCCATAACCAAACTACAAATAATTAGTAAGGCAGAATAGAGTAAAACTGAGAGCTTTTCAGTCTGAAGCCAACCAGTCTGGTTTAGGTTCTGGTCCCACCTTGGACTAGCCATCTAATCTTGGGCAAGTAATTTAGTTACTCTAAACCTCAGTTTTCCACATCTTCAAAGTGGATATCTAAATAGCACCTCCCTCTTTGGGTTGAGGAGACAATTTAATAAGATAATGCTATAAAGTGTCTACCTGCTCAGTTTCTGACTGACAATAAATACTTAATAAATATTAGCTAATATTATCAGCTTTATGGACCTGTCTTTTCCTGTGTGAGTTCAAACATCTAATCAAATTTGTTGTTTGTTTATTTCCCTATGAAAATTTAATTAACACCAGATAACACTTATAATAATTAATTTAAAAAAGAGATTGATAGAAAAATACAACACTCTCCAAATAGGGATGCATTTTCTTTCCTACTAGTACTACTTGAACTGAGAGACTCATTATAATGTCATTTCCAGTGACAACAAGGAGTAGATTGCTTACGGGTGAGTTAATAAAATCTCACATTGACGGGGACTCAGACTGTGGTACAGGTGGCAGCTGTGCATTCGGTCTCAAATAAAGCCAAGGTAATTTAGCACCAACACAATCATCTACAAAATTATGTTGAACAGTCAGTCAACAAAATAAGCAGAAATCAAGGAGATGATTTGTAGTTAGAAAAAGCACTCAAAAGTGTTGAGTTCTCTTTCCATTTATTTAACTGTGTGCATTAGAGACCTATGCAAATTGCCCTTGGTTAACATATTTAATGCATGGCTATGGGAGATTCTGTTGACTGTACTGGTGTTCTTATACAAGATTAGGCCTAACTAAAATATATCTCAAAGCATAAGAAAGGGAGCAGTATGATCAAGATGGAATAAAATAGCAAAGAGATAGTGCAGCCTGGTGGTAAGACACTCGGGCTAGAATGCCTGGTTTGCAAAAACTTATCTATTTACTACCAGAAATTGAACAAGCTCAATTCTCTTTGCCTTCATTTACTCTACCATAAAGTAGAAATAATAGTACCTCACAGGACAAAAGTGTGACTGACATCTAATAAGCTTTCAATAAGCATTAGTTATTTTTATTAGCAGTGTGACCTTGGCCTAACTCTTTCTGAATGTTATTTTATCCTATGTAAAATAGGGCCAAAAGTAAAGTATACCTAAGGTTCTCCCTGAAAATAAAATTATAAAAGTATATAGAAGTGCATAGAAAAACAGACACACACACTCACTCATTCATAATGAAAATAATAGTTTGTCCACTCTGCTCTCTTTGCTGAAATGCTGAACAAAGCTCATACACTCTTTCCAAACAAAATGCATGGCCTTACTCAAGAAAGAGCACAGACTGCCCAAGAGCTAGTTGTGGAGACATTCCCTAAATCTTTGTTTAAATGTGATAAATTTAAATATGCTGGACAAGCTATAATTCTGGACCAACCTGATTCCTAATTCATGGAGACTCCATCCAAGACAGCTAAATTTCATTATCAGATAGTTAGGATTATATTATCATTCAGAAAAGCCTCTTATTTATTAGTTTACTAGAGGCCCGGTGCACAAAATTCATGCAAAAGACTTGGCCCTCGCAGCTCTGGCTGCCTCAGCCCTGCAGCCCTGGCTTCATCCGGAAGGTCGTCTGGACAACCGTTCAGTAGATTTGCATATTATGCTTTTATTATTATAGATTCTTGTCCTTAGAGAGTTGCTAAATTGCCTTCATCTCAGTTTACTTTTGGTTATAATAATGTCTTGCAAGACCTTTCATAGAAGATTGTAAAACAATGTTATGGATGAAATGTGTCAGATGACTTATATATACTAGTAGATAGAGTTTAAAATATTTCTAATATAACATGAGCTCCTGTAGGTGAGGGTTTGGCATGACAGACCAGGAAAATTGGAGAAAGGTGTGATTTTCAATTCATGTACCCCACCCCACATATATTTGACATCTCCCCAACTCCCCATGATGGTGCATGAGTTCTCCCACTTCCTTGTCAAGTCCAGGCCAGATTTCTCCTAAAATAATCCATATAGCTGTCCTTTCCTATTCTCCCCTCACTACAGACCTGCCCAAGGTCTTATCTCAATTCCCAAACTTTTCAAGCAGTTAGCACTCTATTGATGGAATTAATCTAGTTGACAATGTCTCAATATAATGTAAGAATAACATAATGTAATATTTCTGGAGGATGTTATATCTATTGTTATAGGGTAAAGTCAAGGGCTTCAACATAATTACTAATGATGGCTGTTTTAGACTGTTAGGGAAATGGTTTTGGATGAAAAGTTTATTTAGAGTTTCTCACATCATGCGTACTCCTGAGAAACTTTTGCCTCAGGAAGTGTGATCACAAGGAATGGGACAAGAAATCCAACCTCCCAGTGGTAGGCACTTTATGTAACAGTTAATGACTATTAAGTGCCACACACTTATATGTGTGTTGGCTCATTTACTTCTCACCACAACTGCATAGAGTAGGTACTGTAAATAGTCTTATTTATGAATGAGGAAACTAGGGGACACGGTAAATGAAGTTACACTGCTAATTGTCCTGCAGAGCAAAATTCAAAACCAGGTTCTCTAGCTGGGAAGCCTGGTCACTTTCCCCTCTGCTATGCTGCCTCCCAGGAATTAGCTCATTCTGTCCGCACAGAGCTATGTCAGTGCTTTTAGTTCCACTTAATAGGAAGAGTATTTTCCCAAGGTCCCTCAGCAAGGAAATGGAATTGGGATTCAAATTCAGCCCTGCCTATTCCCAAAGGCTGTATTCTTTCCACTGTTTAAGGTTGTTTCCATAGAGGTCTTAAAGTCCCTTTTGCATCTCCAATTTCTCTTGCAATGATTTCCTTAGAATGAAGCTGATATCTGTATTTAATCATTTATTGTTCTGATGATATCCGGCTGTGGGTGGGGGTCTCACTCCTTGAGAAAAATTTCCAGAGTGCTTTCACCAAAACAAATGGTTGTGGCATCTTCTAGCATTTAAGCTTCCTAATGGCCAACTTGAAAAGCTAAAGGTGACTTTACTCAGACAAAGTAGTTCCGCCTGCACTCCTGTTAAGTGATTTAATGTCTTGCAATTCCGTGTGCCATTAAAGAGAAATTAAAAGCAAGCATGGTAAGTTTCAGTTCTCTACACACTGAAGAGCCAAGTCACAGAGCTTAATTCTCATTTCATTTGTTTTTAGAGGCAAGGTAATCAGGGCATGGATCTTTCTTATTTCTGTTCCTATTCTGCATTATCCTTCCTATTCCTCTTGCCATTTAAAGGACATATGTCCCTGTGATAGCCTTTCAAAAAAAAGAGAAAAGGATGAGGCTTGGAATAGGAGTGGAGGAGGCACTCAAAATAATGACCACAGAATAATCCAGAATACTGCCCTCCTGGTAAATCCCTCTTATTCGGCTCCTTGACCAGGACTGACTGAATTAGCCTTTTGTTTCAATAAGGGAAATGACTTAGAAAAGATGGCCCCAGGAGAGGAAAACTCACTGATGGGAGGCCTCCAACTATGTTTTTTCAGAGAGCAAATTTTATTAGAGGAAAAAGAGAAGAGGGGAGCTCACAGTTTTGAGTGTCTCTCTGCCCCCACCAGCATTGAGGTAAGCTCTTGACAGACATTTAACCCTCATGAGACTCCTGTGAGCCAGGTATTTACCATCTGGATTTTACAGTCGATGAAATCAGAGAGGTTCAGTGACTTGCTTAAGGGTGTACAGTGAGAGAGGATCAGGAGCAGAATTCAACCCGGTCTCTCTCTTTGGAGGTTATCACCCCCACAGTTAACTTTTATTAACAAATACTTCTTGAGCAGGGCACTCACTGCTTTTGGGATTGGAGATATGAAAAAAAAAATTTCTTTTTTAATCAAGTTGAGAATACTGCCCTCTGTAGGAAGAGGGCAGAACTTTATTCCCCCATGTGTCATGTTTCCATGTGGAAGGACCCCTGTTACAGTGAGTGACACTCTTGGCCTCCAGCCCTATCCCTCCCTGTCCTCCAGGCAGCAGGGAGCCGCTATGACTGGTGAGTTAGGGAGGAAAATAATGAGCACAGTTTAGTCATCTCCCTTATGTTTGGGAAACTGCCTGCCAGCAGAGGGGATGCATCTTTTCTCATCTGCTTTCCCACCTGGTAATCTACAGTAATAAAAGAGAAATATGTAAATTGGCCATCGCTCCGCTACGCCCACCAGCCAATCAGGATGAGTATGCAGATTAACCCAGCAAAGATGGCGGTTTAATTTGCATACGCAGGCTTGGAGCGAAGACTGAAGACGACTGAAGACTGATTGGCTTCTCTACTGCAGCCTGACCAAAGGCCTGGGTCCCGGGTGCCAGAGGAAAACTGGTGCCGGCAGCCAGGGGAAGGAAGGCCTATTGCATGAATCTTTGTGCAATGGGCCTCTAGTTTTAGGATTAAAAGCCCTGCCCCTGTCAATGAAATTGAGTTTTCAGTTCTGCTGGAGAAGGGTGAGGAGGTTTACTGTCAGGGTGTATTGCTATTAGCAATCCAATCCATCCTTCTTTCTATGCCTTGATGTTTTTCATTATAAATGGGCTCTGATAAAGGTAACAATTCATAATTCCAATGTCTGTCTTACTGACTGTTGCTTTGTATATATTTTAGAAAACCAGTTTCAACCTCAAAATCCTTCGTGAGTTCACAGTCTCATAGGAGGAGCCAAATGTAGCCGATCATAGATAACATTACATTGTCATCAACATGTGCTAATTTTTATCAAAAGAACCCTGCACACAGGGCTGTCTGCCTGGGATTTTATAAAATAGTCTATTGAATGAGTAGCTGTTTGTTTTTTCCCCTTGAAATTAAAAAATGTTAACACTCAACTTTATTATGTATCAACACAAAGAATTCTGACCAAGAGAAATGTCAAATCAGTCAACTTTATTTCTCAGGATCTAGGGAACCATTTCCCCCATTGTAACTAGAAGCTTTGACACCAGCAGACATTTTTTTTTAATCACACCCTATGACCACTCTTATACAATGAGATGCCAATTTACCAGAGTGAGAACAACTGACTCTACCACATTTTTTTATAAATCAAGGAACACATCTAGACGAGTTGGTACTGCGGCTATCTTTTAAAGAGGTATTCTTTTTAAATAGCTGCTCTAAATATCAAATATACATAGACTAGCAAATATTGGCCATTATCTAAACACTAGAGGCCTGGTGCATGAAATTCATGCACTGGGCTGAGGGTGGGGTGGGGTCCCTCAGCCTGGCCTGCGCCCTCTCACAGTCTGGGACCCCTTGCTCCTTACTGCCCGCCTGCTTGATGCTCCTTACTGCTAAGCTCGCTGCTCCTTAGCGCTGCCGCAGAGGTGGGAGAGGCTCCCACCACTGCTGCTGTGCTTGCCAGCTGTAAGCCCAGCTTCTGGCTGAGCAGTGCTCCTCCTGTGGGAGCACACTGACCACCAGGGGACAGCTCCTGCATTGAGCGTCTGCCCCCTGGTGGTCAGTGCACATCAAAGCGACCAGTCGTTCTGGTCGTTCTGCCATAACGGTTGCTGGGCTTTTATTATATAGATTTAAGCAGGTATGGTTTAGTAGGTAGTACAAGTGAGTGCTCATTTTTAATCTAATTATCTGAGTCATTCATCAAACCTTAATTATTTTTTAGCCTAAAATACTCCAATAACTGCACTTGTGTAGCTCTCAGCTGAGTTGGCAGTGCTATGGACTCATTTGGCCATTGTTGGAAGGTGGTTCTAAAAATAACCAAAGGCTCAAAGGAAAGGTGACTTAGGAGATAAGCAGATATTTAGATACATCAGAATCAAGTCATTTGTTCTTTTTATCTGCTTGTTAAGTGAACTCTTTGATGCTATATTTGTTACCTCTTTTCAAAAGCAGGCAGTAAAGGAAATGCTTGTAATCAGAATGTAATTCTCATGTATTTTACTTAATGGGTTACCTAGGTAACTCGACCAGTTTTCAGTGATCCTTAAAACTCAGACTTTTATCTGGGGAGAGGAATGGATTATATACACTTGGAGGACTTGTGAAGGGTGCTTTAATATCTGCAACAGTTTTTTGGTTTGGACATTAATATACCTTTATTTTGTGAATGAATTATTCATGTAGTTATTTAGCCTTTACTATGGTCCAGGAACTATACTGGGCATTGAAATACACAATCATTAACATTTTTTATTGCTTATTTCCTTGTGATTTAGAATTATGTATGTTATGTATATATTATATAAATTATGATATATGTATAAATATATATACATATACATATATACAAAATATATATGCATATAACTTTTGTTAACTATGTAGTTTATCTTTTGTATTTTATTTCCTCTCTCAAATTTATAGATACCTGGTTCATCTTCTTAAACACCAATTTTGCAAAGTCATTTCCATGATTAAAAACTAACACTAGCTTTTTATTAGCTAAAGGATAAATTTAAAATTACTTATTCTGTCATTCAGAGCTCTTTTGGTTCTAACCAATCTTTAATGCTACATGTTAACAAAACAAATTTTAACAAAAACCTTCCATGCTAGTCTATTTTATTTTTTATTTTCCCCAAGATGTTTCTTGGTCATTCTCACTGGCCACCTCTCTGCCCAAAGCATTTATGCCTTCTAGGAATGCCCACCCCGTTGTCTTCTGCTTGTTTTAACTCTGTCTTTCCTTTAAGGAAGATCAATTCCTACTCCTTTATACAAACATCTCTGATTATTCCTACCCCAAGTGATGTTTCCCTATCTGGACACTAACTCTTTATCACTTACTATGTATGATGACAGCTTATACTTGTCTGTTTTTTGTTTTTCCTATCTAAAGATTGTGGTTCAAGTGTAATGGGGCTAACTCTATTTTAAAACTACTCTTATTATTTTATAATCTGATGAAATATAATCTCTTTGTCATCTAGATTTTAGTACCCATAAGAAAGAAACATAGTCTTATACATTTTTGCCTCCACATATAATCAAGCACAGCACCTGGCACAGAGTAGACTATCAGTAGACATTTTTTCTTTATTCAGTGCGACAGCAGGGACAATACTAGATGGAAAATCAAGGGTCTTGGATTCTAGTTTTGACTCACTTAATTGTTTCCTGTTGGGAATGTCACTTATATTTTTCTGAACCTGTTTCATCATCTGTATAAGGACAGACTTGACAGCTTGATCTTTAAGTCCCATTTCAGCAATAGTAACATGTGATTGGTCTGGTAATAACAGTGTCATTTCTTCTTTCAGTTTAACAAATACTGGAGTTAGTATAATTTCATATAGCTACATGAAACTTATAAGGGAATGATTTTTCTCAGGTAGCAATGGAAATGGGCTAGGTACTCCATGGCTGGCTCAGTTACTTTCTCTTCTGTCATATTTAGTATTTGATTTTTCCTTCTCTGTTACAAAATGGATGCTGCACATCTAAGCCATGCATTCATGTCTTTAGTCATGAAGAAAGGAAAAATATGTCCATGCAGCAGGCCCCTTTAATCAGCAAAACAATAATTTTCCTAGGAGCCCCAAATGTAAGACTTTCATCACCTCTCAACCAATTGTATGTCTGGTTGAAAGAAAGTCATGGAAATTATGTTTTTAGTTAAGAGGGTCATCTCAATAAAGTTAATCAATCAATCTCTCTGTTTCTCTCCCAATAAGGGAGAAATGGAGTATAAATTAATAGGATCTTTTTTACGACTATCTATATCTTCACATCATTACATTTTGTTAATTAATTACTATAGTGAAACATATAGTCTATATGAAGGTAAAAGCCAATAAAATACTTTGAGGAGGGGAGTTAAAGGACTTTAGATAATTTAGTTTGGGGACATAGTTTAATTAATTTAATTTATCTCTGATTTCTTTTCCAGGAACTTCATTGATGTATAATTTATGTACAATAAACCACATCCACATAAGCTATACAATTTGTTGAATTTTGAAAGTTATACATGCTCATGACATTACTACCAAATATTTCCTTCATTCCACTTTCTTCTGCCCCTTTGCAACCCATTCCTTCCCACCCATGCCTCAGACAACCACTAACCTGCTTTCTTTTACTATATATTAATTTGCATTTCTAAAATTTTATATAAGTGGAATCATTCAGAATTTACTCTTTTGTGTCTGGCTCATTGTCCTCAGCCTAGTGATTTTGAAATTCATCAATGTTGTGTATATTAATAGTTCATTTATTTTTATGGCTGAGTGGCATTCCATGGTATAGGTTCAAAACTATTTTATTCATTTACTTATTCATAGATTGTTTTGTTGTGTGTACTTTTTGACTAAGATGAATAAATCTGCTATGAAATTTATATACAAGTCTTTTTGTTGTTATTAATCCTCATACAGAGGATCTTTTCCCCATTGCTTTTTAGAGAGAATGGATGGAAAGGAGGGAGAGTGAGAGGAAGGGAAGAGAGAGACAGAGAGAGAGAGAGAGAGAGAGAGAGAGAGAGAGAGAGAAACATGGAAAAATGGATGAATGAGAGACACATCGATTGGTTGCCTCCTGCACATGTCCCAACTAGGGCTGGGGATCGAACCTGCAACCCAGGTACATGCCCTTGACCAGGAATTGGACCCATGACCCCTCAGTGCACAGGCCAACACTCTAACCACCCAGCAACATTGTCTAGGGCCATGCACAAGTCTTTGTATGGACATATAGTTTCATTTTTCCTGACTAGGATTGGGATATACAAATGGTTTGGTAATGTAAGTCTGACTTTTAAGTATCTGTCAAATTGTTTCCAAAGTGATTGTGCCAATTTACATTCCATCAGTAATTCATAAGAATTTAAGTTGCTCTATATTCTTGCCAGTGCTTGGTATGGTCAATCTCTAATTTAGTCGTTTTGATGAAAGTGGAGCCATTGCCTTTATATACTTATTTTGATCTGATCATGTCACTTACATTTATTTCTAGTGATTGTTTAATTATTTAGGTTTTCAAAGTAGATAATTCATACTATCTGAAAATGATAATTTTATCCTTTTCAATTATAGAATTCATTTTTTATTTTACATCTTAATGCAGTGTTAAAACTTTTGAACTTATTTTAAACAATAATAGATATAATGAATGCTTATTATTTGTTATATGATACTAGAGACCCGGTGCATGTGCACTGGTGGGGGTCCCTTGGCCTGGCCTGCGGACATCCCCAAGGGTCCTGGATTGTGAGAGGGCTCAGGCCAGGCTGAGGGACCCCACTGGTTTTCTATAGGGGTCAGGGAGGGGCTGCAGGAGGGCTCCAGGGCATGTCCAGCCCGTGTTGCCCATCCCAATCGTCTGGACCCCAGCAGCAAGCTAACCTACCAGTCAGAGCATCTCGCCCCTGGTGGTCAGTGCGTGTCATAGTGACTGGTCTAATGGTTGAACAAACGGTCGGACACTTAGCATATTAGGCTTTTATTATAGAGGATAATATTTATCTTATCCCCAATGTGATGTCAGTTTCTTTAGTGATTCAGCATTTGGGATAAGTGCCTTTTATCACATTAAAAGTAAGCTTTAAAAATTGTTGACAACGAGTTTTATTTATTTTTTAATCATAGTTGCATGATGAATTTTTAAAAGTACCTTTTGGCATCTAGTAACATAATTTCCCCTCAACTCGATTCAAATACCTTAGATGAACTCTTTTTGAGTACATATATTACAAATTTTTATTAGTTAGTATTTTGGTCATAATTTTTTCATAAGTATTCAGAGATGATATTGATCTTCATATGCCAGGTTTTTATATCAGCTCTGTACTATCTTTGCAGAAATCAATATGGAATCTTTCTAACTGCATTCATGCTCTGAAATAATTTATGCAGCATTGATAGATTGTTCCTTGATTATTTGGAAGTTCATATGAACTTACATATTCTTTTGGAAGAAAATCTCCAGCAGACTTTCTGAATGTATTTCATAGTTATGGGTATGTTAAGCTTTCTTGCTTCACGAGTCTATATTGGCTATAACTACCTCTGCCCCCCACCCCATACCCATGCTTCCTCTGACAAACACACAAAGCCATTCATATTTTTCAAATAGCTAAATCAATTAGCACAAGATATTATTCATTTATGTACTTAATTTAAAATATCCCTTCATCAATGATTTAGCTCATTTCTCTTCCTGGTTTTCTGCATTTGCCTTTTCTTTTAGTAGATTATATCAATTTTTTATTATTAGTTATAGTTTCCTAGTTTTCTCAAAAATAATTTTGGGTGTGTTTATTCATTTAATACTTTTTCATTTTTAAAAATAAATTGGTATTAACTTTTCTTAATATACCTAACTATAAGTAGCATCTGTTCTAGTCTAGAGTGTCTTTTTTCTCATCCCCACTCATCTCATGGTGTTGTTGATTGGGTGAAGGAACTATTAGGAGAATGGATCTCAGAGAAGATGCCATGCCAAACTAGTCTTGTCCTGCCTAGTTTCTGAAGCTTGATTCATGTGTGTTGTTGTTGTGTGTGTGGTGAATTCCAATTTTCCTAGTATTTTATCTCCATCTACTATTCATTTATTTATTTAACAGATAGTTTAAAGCATTTTTTAAATCTTACAGACAATAGAGCACTGGGCATAGAGGCTTAAACAAAACAGATAGTTTCCCTGTCTTCACAAATTGTATGGTACAGTAAGGAAGAAGGGTAATCAATATGTGATTATAATAAAGGGTAATGAGGGATGACACTGGAAAAATACAAAATGCATGGGAGCAAAGCAAGAGAACTTAACCTAGGTCAGGAAAGACCTGTGTTGTTTCTGATTTTTGTTCTAGTAATTTGTTTCTCATAATGGCCATGGAAAAGCCACCCATAGGCTTTTATGAGACACTCTGAGAGTATGCAAGACTAAGTCATGTGTCTCATCCTCAGATTATTTTAATTTAAGGTATGTGGTGTAGAAGAAAGCGCCAACTCAGTAACATCAATAAATCAGGAATGTGTGTACTCTAGGTCTAATTACAAGCAAATCCTTGAACAAAATTAAATATAAATGTAACAGTAGTACAATTATAATTTGAGGAGTTTAAAAAATTGGAATAAATAAAACTCCAGTAAAAATGACTATATAGCTACTGGATTTGTGTTCAAACCTATTTCCTGTGAGACTGTTAATCTTCAAATGGTTAAAACTAGTTTGGCTGTATAGGTGGGATGAGGGAGAAAGCAAAGAACAACACATCATCTTTCTACCCAGTATTACTTCATGTTCTGAGCTACCAGATACTTAGCATTTCTCAGAAAGCAGGAATCCACCACCTGCTGCTAAATGTGGGAGCGGCATTCATTGGTGGAGTGACCAGTCTGTGATGAAGTAAAATGCCTCAAATGTGATGACTGCACCCATAAAACAACAAAACAAATTTCAACAGGAAAGGCAGTTTACGGGACTGAATATTTAGCATTGGTAGGATTTGTAAATACTTGCCACTCTTTGTTTTACATCCCATGGAGAATTAGACACTGGAGCCAGGTGAGATGTAAAGTACAGTTATTTCTAAATTATTAACAAGGTGGAATTGGATCAGAAGTTAACTTAAAGAAGGGCCTCCTATAACCTCCTACAACTCTAGACTTGATACCCAGTGGCATAGAGTACTTCTTAGACCACAGTGGTAGACCATGCTGCTTAGGACCCTGCTGAGTCTGAGAGTCAAGGGTAAGGGCTCACTTCTCCACAATGATTGTTAAGTACATGAATCCTGCCTAATGGAGAAACATAAAAGAGTGAATATCAGGCTTACATTATCTCCATAATCAGATGAATCATTTGTCGTGCCATAGGAGGATCAAGTGTATATAGGAATGGTAAGGGCTACCTTTCTTCAGTGCTTCTCTGAGAAGACCAAGGGTTCGGGAGACTTCTTATTGTATGTGTTACTACAGGAGAGGAGAAGTGGTTGTCTTCAAGAGTATGTAAAAAAGTATAAACATATAGTATAAAAAATGTAGTTCCCATTAAAAATTGATTTCAGAGAGAAAAAGGGTGGGACAGAGAGAGAGAAACATCAATGATGAGAGATAATCATTGATAGGTTGCCCCCTGCATGCCCCCTACTAGGGATCGAGCCTGCACCCCAGGCATGTGTCCTCACTGAGAATCGAATTGTGACCTTTTGTTTCATGAGTTGACACTCAACCACTGGGCCATGTCAGCCGGGCATGATTTCTATATTTTTTATTGTTCTCCAGTCTATTGTTGACTGATTAAAATACAATGAAGTGAATAAGTAGAAAAATGAAATAAAAAAGGCATAGGAAATATAAGTATAAATAATGTAATAGATTCAACAAGCATATAGTAGTTCTGTCAAATTGTTATCCAGGATTTTGAGTGCTTACTCTGATTCTCTGTGCTTACCTTATCTGTATTCATTTGCTAAAGCTGCCTTAGCAAAATACCACAGATGGGACAGTTTATACAACAGAAACGTATCTTCTCACAGTTCTGGAGGCTGAAAGTCCAGCATCAAGACACTGGCAGATTGGGTTTCTCCTGAGGCATGTCTCCTTGGCTTGCAGGTGGCCACTTTGTCACTGTTTCCTCACATGACCTTTTTCTGACAGAGTTATCATATGTTAGAGCTACATATCATGGGTTAGAGCTACAATATATGAATATTGCCAGGACATAAAGCAATCCATAACACCATCACAGAGAAGTAAATACCAGTGAATGAATTGATACCAGCAGCTCCTGGGCCACACATTGAGATGAAGCCCTAAGATGCAAATGGTCACTGCGCCAGTCATGCACTGACACCTCCAGGATCCTTGTTTAGTGAGAAAAACATATTCCCATTTGTTGAAACATCTTTGTGTCAGGTTTCCACTATTTGCAACTGAAATATTCTATATGGATCTAACCAGGAAGCACATTTCTGCAATTTACACAAGGAAACATTGCTGGTTTGAGAACCAGAATCTGTCCATGGTTTGATTGCTTTGCATTCCCAGCACACATTCTCCCCCCATTTTTTTTTATAACAGACTTTCATTTTACTTTGGAAACTGTTCTCAGGCACTGCATATAATTTTGTAGACTGTCCATCAAGGTGCTGTACCCTCCTCTGAATGAGGGATTCAAACCAGTCCAGGCTTATGTTTTCTCCTTGATTAACAGGTGACCTTTGGCTTGAAACAAAAAACCCTGCTAATAGAGAAGGTTAATTCAGAAGAATAATGAGGATTGTGATGTTTGTTTACTGAACAGATGATCACAGAAAGGGAAGTACTTGAATTATTGACTAAAACAGCATATCTGGAGCCTCCCTTGCCATTTTCAACACATGAGGTGCTTTGTACATTGTGTTTCTACAGTACTTTGTACATACTTTCTCCAGAGTTATTATTGTATAATATAGCAAATGTATGTTTGCATCTCTCTGCCCAGTTAGTCAGCACACTCCATAAGAAGGAGACTTGGGTTTTGTAATCTTTGTATTTCTAGTGCCCAGCATAGTAGAGATGCATAATAGGTGCTTAGTAAGTAATAGCTGAATGAATGAACTGATTATTTCAATTTATTTTGTATTGATGTATTCAGTCAAGAAAAAATGATTCAGAATCTAGTATGCACTACAGAGGCAGTGGTAGGGATATGAAGATGGATAAGACATGATCCTGACTCAAGGACTTTGTGGTCCAGAGGCTGGAGAGGTACATGAGGATAGCAGACCCTGGAACAGATTATGAAACGCAGTAAGGCCAGTAAGTAGAAACAATGTTGATTCATTCATCCATGCAAGAAGTATTAATCAGACATCGTAAGCAGATATCACTAGCTCTGATGGGAACAGACTTTCAAACCACCTCATGGAGAGGCTGGGAAAGCTTCTTGTTAAAGATAATACTAGAGCAGAGTAGAACTTTAATGAATGAGGAGATAATTTGAACTACTTGCTGAAGAAGATGAGAGTTGGATGAGGATACAGAGGTATCTCATTGGGCACATTTGAGGTCTCAGGTGATGTTTGAGACAATACTTAGTTATAGCACCTATGTGTGTGACCATGTGTTTTTACTCAATGCTCAGCTGCAGTCTTAGAATTTAAGAAAGTGGATCTCTAAAATGAATAAAAACATATTTTAAAAATTAACATAAACAGATATTTGGTATACTGCTTTGAAATGACCTGACATAGTATTATAAACAAAACATAACAATGGGAGAACTTTTTCCCTGGAATGTGTCATGTGAAAGCCTTTGACTTCATGCAAACAAATCTTGAAAATTGAAACTCTCAACAAACCATACAGCAAGAACTTTAGGCACTGAGAGGAGAATAAGTCATATAGCAATATAAAGCCATCAAATAACTGAAAAAAATCACAGAAAATTATGCTTATTCACTGTCTATAATAAGCTTATTCACTTTGTCACTCATTATAGTCCTGTCATCAAGAGGAACTGACCCAATTCTGTCTTCTTTCTCTTGTCATCACTGTTAGAGGTGAAGGAGAGCACATTTCCTGTGTTAATTAAACATATTCTTTACCCACTGAGAACTAAAAGAATACTTTTCTCCATTAATTTTGATTTTACAATTGATTTTTATACTATTACTAAAATCCTTTCTGCCAATTTCATAAGATTTTTGAAATCACCAATAAAAACATGCCCAACTGATATTTAAATTTAAAAAACAGTTGATTTTCTTAATCCTTAAAAATCACACAATATAATATGAAGATGATGTATTATAAAATCTTACACTTGAAACCTACATAATTTTATTAACCAATGTCACCCCAGTAAATTCAATAAAAATTTTGAAAAATCTTTTGACTTGTCTGTAACAAGTTGTGATGATGAGGGTTGGAATACGTAGCTTGTTCTCTAAAGATACAGTAGATTGTAAAATGCTATTAAAGTTGACCTTGTTTCTCTAATGCACTCTTTGGGGTCCTTCCCATCTTTTTATACTAATGGGGTCAAATTTTTTTCCTCAGAGCATTCTGATTATTGACTTAAATGTAGTGTTCTGAAGGCACATGGCAGAGCTAGTTAGATTAGGCAACCAAATCAATTAAAGCAAACATTTACTGGGACATTATTTTCTTGCATCTAAGGCAAGGGGATGTTGAGGTATGCTTAGTAAAATATTTCCCCCCACAGTTAGAAAGAAGAGATCCTATAATCCAGGACATGTTTAAGTTGATGAGAAATGGGGACTGAGATAAGTTGAGGGACTACTCAACTTGACCCAGCTGGTAAATGGAAAAGACACAGCTGCCTGCTGCCTTTTTTGGCTCCCAGTCCAGTTCTCTTTTTGGTGTACCGTAAAGGATGTAGTTATTTATAAAGCAGATTACCTCTGCTATCTCCCTATTGCAGAGAGAGCACCAAAGAAGGGTCAACTGTACTCCTGGAGTCACATAGGATGAGGATACAAAGCAATGACTTTTTTTCCCAAGTGAAGGATCTTCCAGTGAATGCTGTGATGACAGGGATTATGCTTCTGTCACTGCTGTTGAGATGCTTAATCCTCTATGATCTTGTAGCAGTGACTGCACATTGAGAGCTTTACATGGTGTTTTCCTCCCTGAGAGCCAGGGCTCCCTGGGGAAAGCAATGTTGCAAGCTAGATGGCTTCCTGGGCAATAACTTTGCTTCCTATTGACAGAATTACAAATTACACTTGCTTCTATTTGACAAGCTATTGGTTTTGTTTAAAGGTTCCCTTGATGATACAATTCCTGATAATTGATTTGTATTTAGTTTTCCTCTCTTATCCACTTCCTTTCCTTCTCATATGAATCAGTAAATCAGTTCACAAATATTTATTAAACACCTACCAAGGGCATGGCCACTTTCTATGGATTTCACTAGGAGAAAGGCAGTGTAACCCTGACATTCAAAAATCATCACGCAGCAGTTTTGAGAGTGTGTTCAGAAAGATTATAACCAAAAAGAGGCCAATGAATTTGTGAATATGTGAGTTGAATAAAGGTAAACTATATTATTTACTGTAGAACTTTTCAGGGCCTCAAGTATGCTAATGTGGATGGTAATTTTTTCCCAGGGGAATACATAGAGCAATATTTTCCAGGTGTAATGGACCATTTGAAACTACTTTGCATGCAGTAATTCAAAAGACTAGTTTTTCTTTGAAGATACTTTGGGAAGTATTCCATAATTTGATGAGACATATTCAATAAATGAATCTTTATTGTCAAAATCTTTCCCCATGTGGCTTCAATTATGTGCACTTTCTTGGTGAAAATTGCTTGTGTCTGGAATAATCTATGGGTGTGCATATCCCTGGAATAAACAAAACTTTTTCCAAGGGGCAAATGAGAAAAGAGGTAGTTTTCTCCTGACTTGTTTTTTCAATTACAGATGATATTCAATATTATATTAGTTTTAGGTGCACTGCATAGTGGTTATACATTTCATAGTGGTTATAGAATTTATAAAGTGATCCCCTAGTAAGTCTAGTACCCACCTGGCACCATACATAGATATTACAATATTCGTAAGTCTAGTACCCACCTGCACCATACATAGATCTTACAATATTATTGACTATATTCCTTATGCTATACTTTTCATCCCTGTGACTATTTGTAACTGCCAGTTTGTACTTCTTAATCCCTTCTTTTCACCCATTCCCTCCACCCCCTGCAACCACCAGTTTGTTTTCTGTATCCATGAGTTTGTGTCTGGTTGTTTTTGTTTGTTTTAGATTCCACATTTAAGTGCAATCATATGGCGTTTGTCTTTCTCTGACTTATTTCACTTAGCATGATATCCTCTAAGTTCACCCATGTTGTCACAAATGGGAAGATTTTATTCTTTTTATGGCTGAGTAATTTTCCATGGGTACCTGAGCAAAGAGATAGTTTCAAGAGAATCAATTTCCAGATCCTCAGTTTCCACATGTAATTTCTAATTCCCCACAAATTTAACTGGGAGAGAATGAGTCTGATTTTGAAGAACCTCATTCTTTTCACAGCATAAGTTTATGGAAAATTTGGTGGCATTGTTGAAAAGGGAATGATGTTAATGCCTGGGCAAAAAAATGTGCCTTTTGCAAGAATGTTATTTTCAATTCAATAATATTCAGGAGTATCTAATCGACTAGTTGTCTGATAGATCACTAAAAATAGATTTTGTGTGATTGCTAAGTAATATTTTTGGAAACTGCATGGGAAGAGTTGGAGACTTAAATCCTTGCTAAAATTAAACATTCCCATATATTTATTTAGATGAACACATATTTTTCCTGAACTTAAAAATAAAGAAAATGAAAACTAGGAAAGGAATTAGTGTTGAATCTTGTATTATTTATAACAATGCTATTTATAGTAATGGTAATATGTAGTATTCATTGTTGGATATGTGAATTACAAGAGGAAATCCCAGCACCATCCATTTAATAAAGTGATTATTACCAATAATATTTTACTTCTGTTGTTAGTAATTATTTATATTTTTAAAAATTGAGACAACTAATATTTATAATGATAACTCAATTCCAAAATAATATTTTAGACAAACTTTATGGTCAGTGGATGTTCAAAAACAACTTACCTTTCAATTTACACACATATTTTTGTTAGACTGAAGTATGATTCAGAGATCATTAAAGGCTTTCATACCAAAAAATGTATATTTTTAAGAATAAAATTCTGTGAGGGAATTGGAATGAAAATGTGAGTTTACAGGAAATGAGTGAGATGAAAGTTTAGATTGGAGAAGAGCGTGCCTTTGTTTATTAAATGAGTGATTATGATTCTCAACTTGCTGTTTATTTAGATTAATTTAAAGAGATTTTGCAGTATAGTCTGACAATTTAATTTAAAAGTGTCATGTTTTGTAATTTGCCAGAAATTACACCTTTTGCAGTTAGTTATAAAATAAAAACAAATTTTAGATGTCAACTTAACGATGCACTAGCTTTTCTTGAAAAATTTTTTCATAAAAATGAGCAAAAAGGTGTGTAAAGGCCACTGACTTACGCCACAGTCCATGGTTACTATTATTTCTTTATAAGCCCCTTATTTACTCTATGAATTTTAAATTTACTTTGTGAATTTAAAAAATACATATTTGTACTGATTTCAGAGTGGAAGGGAGAGGTAGAGAGAGATAGAAACATCAATGATTAGAGAGAATCATTGTTTGGCTGCTATTATTAAAAAGTCAACAAATAACATGTGTTGCAAAAATGTGGGAAAGGGAATCCTCATGCACTGTTTGTGGGACTGCAAACTTGTGCGGCCCCAGTAAAAAACTAAAAATAGATACACCATACAACTTAGCAATTCCACTTCTGGATGCTTATCTAAAGAAAATGAAAACACTAGTTTAAAGATATATGCACATCTATATTTATTGCAGCATTATTTACAATAGCCAAGATATAGAAGCAAACTAGGTGTCCATAGATAGATAATTAGATTAAAATTATGTGGCATGTACACAATGGAATGATATACAGTAACAAAAAAGAATGAAATCTTGCTATTTGAGGTGTCCATAGATAGATGAATGGATTAAAATTATGTGGCATGTACACAATGGAATGGTATACAGTAACAAAAAAGAATGAAATCTTGCTATTTGAGACAACATAGATGGGTCTAGAGCAGGGGTGGGCAAACTTTTTGACTCGAGGGCCACAATGGGTTCTTAAACTGGACCGGAGGGCCGGAACAAAAGCATGGATGGAGTGTTTGTGTGAACTAATATAAATTCAAATGGAAGGGAGAGGGAGAGAGAGATAGAAACATCAATGATTAGAGAGAATCATTGTTTGGCTGCTATTATTAATAAGTTAACAAATAACATGTGTTGCAAGAATGTGGGAAAGGGAACCCTCATGCACTGTTGGTGGGACTGCAAACTTGTGCAGCCCCAATGGAAAACAGTATGGAGATACCTCAAAAAACTAAAAATAGATATACCGTACAACCTAGTAATTCTACTTCTGGGTGCTTATCTAAAGAAAATGAAAACACTAGTTCAAAGATATATGCACTTCTATGTTTATTGCGGCATTATTTACAATAGCCAAGATATAGAAGCAAACTAGGTGTCCATAGATAGATAATTAGATTAAAATTATGTGGCATGTACACAATGGAATGATATACAGTAACAAAAAAGAATGAAATCTTGCTATTTGAGACAACATAGATGGATCTAGAGGGTATTATGCTAAGTGAAATAAGTCAGGCAGAGAAAAACAAATTCTGATTGGTTTCACTTATATGTGAAAATGTAAAACAAAACAAAGCAAAAACATACTCATAGGAATAGAAACCAAGGAAATGGATACCAGAAGGGAAGGGTTGGACTAAATGCCACAGAAAATGTTGTGGCCTTCTTAGAACAGCCTACAAGGAGGCACCTGATAGCAATATGTTTCATTACTGGTGAGGTGAATGTTGATCATTTGGTTAAGATGCTCTCTGCCAGGTTTCTCGAATGAAAAGATGAATTCTTTTGAGTTCCTTATTGATGTAATTTTCCTTTACAAATAGAAATCTTGCATAGAAACTTCCAACATTTTTCTGCTGTTTTTTCCCCCCACACATCAAAATGTATGGAATCTGAACTTATGGTAGTTGGTGTTCATCTCTGACTTTACATTTCTGTATAAAGAATTGTAAAATGGAACTTTATCTAGACTTTTCATGGTGAACCCCTGCCAAACTACAGCTACAAAATTAGAGCATGGCTCTTAGAACAGCCTACAAGGAGGCACCTGATAGCAATATGTTTCATTACTGGTGAGGGGAATGTTGATCATTTGGTTAAGATGCTCTCTGCCAGGTTTCTCCAATGAAAAGATGAATTCTTTTGAGTTGCTTATTGATGTGATTTTCCTTTACAAATAGAAGTCTTGCATAGAAACTTCCAACATTTTTCTGATGTTTTTTCCCCACACATCAAAAGGTATGGAATCTGAACTTATGGTAGTTGGTGTTCATCTCAGAGAAAAACAAATTCTGATTGGTTTCACTTATATGTGAAAATGTAAAACAAAACAAAGCAAAAACATACTCATAGGAATAGAAACCAAGGAAATGGATACCAGAAGGGAGGGGTTGGACAAAATTCCACAGAAAATGTTATGGTCTTCTCAGAACAGCCTACAAGGAGGCACCTGATAGCAATATGTTGGGTCTTATGCTAAGTGAAATAAGTCAGGTTGAGAAAAACAAATTCTGAATGGTTTCACTTATATGTGAAAATGTACAACAAAACAAACAAACAAAACAAAGCAAAAACATACTCATAGGAACAGAAACCAAGGAAATGGATACCAGAAGGGAAGGGTTGGACTAAATGCCACAGAAAATGTTGTGGCCTTCTTAGAACAGCCTACAAGGAGGCACCTGATAGCAATATGTTTCATTACTGGTGAGGGGAATGTTGATCATTTGGTTAAGATGCTCTCTGCCAGGTTTCTCCAATGAAAAGATGAATTCTTTTGAGTTGCTTATTGATGTGATTTTCCTTTACAAATAGAAGTCTTGCATAGAAACTTCCAACATTTTTCTGATGTTTTTTCCCCACACATCAAAAGGTATGGAATCTGAACTTATGGTAGTTGGTGTTCATCTCTGACTTTACATTTCTGTATAAAGAATTGTAAAATGGAACTTTATCTAGACTTTTCATGGTGAACCCCTGCCAAACTACAGCTACAAAATTAGAGCATGGCATTTCAAAGAGCATATTGGAAAAAATGCATACTTCTATATTAAAATAGATAACTTTATTCTATTACCCAATTTTGTATTTTTTGAAACGTGATATTTGAAGTAAGAGACGTTAGATTAAAGCTCTTCTCTAGTTTTTCTTGGCTTTATGAACTTTCTGCATTTTTGTATCTCAACTGCTTTTTTTTTATGAAATGAAAATACTTAAGCCTACAGGAGTTAACCTTACAGTTATCTCATGACCTTCAAAAAGGTAACCGTGAATGATGTTGTGCCATTTTGGGTGTCTGCATGTGAGTGGCAGGAATGTGGGGAGAGTACTACTCAAATGCCTTGTAGCCTGTGGGCACAGAACCTCCCCTGTTTGGTTCATAGATTTAGCTTCAACCATATTGGAGGTACATTATTAGATTAGCCAAATAGTATCATAGACTCTCTTTCACACACACACACACACACACACACACACACACACACA
>NW_005371541.1:141598-154000 GCF_000412655.1 Myotis brandtii
TAAGGTAGTAGTCTGTGTCATATCAGCTTACATTGGACTTACTTTCTTCTAGCAATCATTCTGAATGTAGGGAGCCAATGTACATTGCAAGGGTCGGCACCTGAATTTCTACCCCTGTGGCTAATTCTTTTCCTTTTATGTTATTGAACAGCTCCATGTGAATACCAACTCAGTAGCTGTGGCTCTCCATCTTAAAAAGTGGTGACTCTAGGGAGCCAATGTTCACATTGCAAGGGTCAAGGGTCGGCACCTGAATTTCTACCCCTCTGGCTAATTCTTTTCCTTTTTTGTTATTGAAGAACTCCATGTGCACACCAACTCAGTAGCTGTGGCTCTCCATCTTAAAAAGTGATCATCACACCCTCTTAGAGCTGCCCAGGACCCCCCCTCCACCCCCATCTCCACTGCTGTCATATGCTGCTTCATTTAGGTGCTTGACTTGTACAGACAAGGGATCAATATACTGTCAGATATTATCTAAGAATGGACCCTTCCCTAATTTCATCTAAGTTATTTTCTCTTTAGCTATACAGTTCATTCATTCATTAATCATCCAACAACTATTTATTGAGCACTTCATATGAACCAATAGTGTTCTAGCGGGTAGAGATCTCAATACCTAAGGATCTTATGGTCAGGTTTCACAGATGAAGATAAAGCTGTCTTGGCTTTCTAGGACATTGCTCTCTAAACATTCCATGCCCATCTCCGTGTAAATTATTAAATAAGTGTTTCAACCTGTAAAGAGTTATAAAGATGGACTATAATTATTGTGGCATCACTGTGTGGTTACAAATGATAAGACGCTACTTTGGTCTAGTAAGTGGCAGCATAATTGTACCTCCTGAGTGGCTGTTTTATGTCTCCTGCCTCTGTTTACATTCCCTAATTATTGTCTTTATCTTCAAGAATCATTTCCCCACCAGGAGCCATTTAACAAAGCCACAAGAGCTGCACGGTGCTACTGCCCTTAAAACCTCCAGATCTCACCCCTTTACAAGTTCACATGGGCTCCTAGTGACTGAAGGGGCCTTTGCATCTTCCATCTGGAGTCCCTCCTTTGGTGTTTTTCTGAAGGACCACCTGCCTCATGAGCAGTAAAACATCTTAGGTTCTGATTCAGTGGAACTGCAGTGAGACCCAGGAATCAGCATTTTAATAAACACCAGGGGCCATTCTGTTGTAACTGATCAGTCCTGTAAAACTTGGTAAAACACAACCACAAACCATGTGTCAATATTTTCTGGTGTCCCTTGTCCCTATCATAGTGTCCATCATCTTTTGCTCTATTTAAATAGCTGGCACTACCTGGATATAGTATTAGACCTATTCTATAGCCAAGTCTCTCAGGTATTCAAGAAAGAAGACTAAGGTTACTTGA
Source organism: Myotis brandtii (assembly GCF_000412655.1). Lineage (NCBI taxonomy): Eukaryota > Metazoa > Chordata > Mammalia > Chiroptera > Vespertilionidae > Myotis > Myotis brandtii. Next base: position 142,980 of record NW_005371541.1, read on the forward strand.
ACAGTTACTCAAATCAAGACATTTGTCTCCTGCAATTGGTTTTCAAAACCATTTATTTTAAATGGTGAAAAGGTTTAACGATTTAAAACAGTCCTTTACTTTTTGGGTAGAAAAGTACTGATCCCATGTTCTACCGATTCTGTTTTATTGCCAACAAAGGCCTCATTTGAGTTGCCCAGGACTGAGGTAAGATCCCCCTGCAATAAAAGCCTCAAGCAATCAGTTGGTGGTGGGCGGATCTAGACGTGCTGAACGGTTCATTCCTCCATTTGGGGTTTTGCTTTTGCCCTTTCCACTATCACGTTGTTTACATCACCTAAAAATTCAATAAAAGAACCCCTAGTTGGCAAAAAAGAAATCACTGTTGCTATTTTTATATCTAGAATTCAAACCTAATAGACGTAAGTGGGCGTGAGGTACAGTCATTTAAGCATGTTGATGTTGTGTGTGGGTCTACGCAGAATGCAGCGGTTGCCATGGCATCTCCATGCATGATTTCTGTGAAGGTAGTGCTGACTGAATCTATAAAAAGATAAGCACAGAGAAAGATGTTTATAAAACCATTTTCTGGTGCAATTCTTAAAGTGCTGCAGTCTCTCTGTGTGTGTTTTGCTTCAGTCCACATGCGTCATGAAATGTTTCTTTAATGGTAGATTTTCAGACTTGTGGATGGCTGATTGAATCTCTCACTGATGATTTATTAAATCATAAAGCTCATGGTGTGTGCTGAGAATGAAAGGTGGGTTTTTTTATAGTGTGTACATGTATTCTTAGCTTTTATACATGTACTGTGTCCTGGAGAAGGTGTTTAAATTAAAAATTTTTAGAAATCAAATGTGCCCTAATCAATCAATTCTGTTGTAATTTCATACCTACATGATATTTTTTTGTGAGGTAAAGCAGATAATCACTTTCTGTGACCTCCACCATGAGCCTGAATGACAGGCTGAAGTATTTCAAGTTCAGTTTTTGGAAGTCAGACTGAATTCTACCACTACCTATGGGACATTAGGAATCACTCCTCTACTCTGGACCTGCGTTTTTTTCTGCTTTAAAACTGAGAGAGTTGTCTAGGAAAACTTTAGGTTCGCTTCAGCTGTTAAATATGATTGTGTATGTGCACATGTGTGTATGCATGTAAACAGATCATTACATGTCAACTTTGCTTAAGGAAGGGTCATTGTTCTTAGAAAGCTGATAGTTCACTTTAGATATATTCCAGCACAACTTGAAATGGAAATATTTCAACACAAAGGGCATGTGGATTTTTTTTCTCTATTCACAAATCCGTTACTAATTTTTGATTTCAACACAAAGGGCATGTGGATTTTTTTTTCTCTATTCACAAATCCGTTACTAATTTTTGGTAAGACACAGTAGAAAGAGGCTTGACTTTGAAGTCAGAAAAAGGAGCCTGAAATTGAGCTCTACTATTGATGACTTGAATACCTGGGAGGGACTTGATTTTGAATTTAGATAAAAGTTCAATGCCATGTTAGAAATGACTGCAGGTGCTGCACATGACTATCTCTCAAATGAATTTTATAGATTAAAATACTGAGAAGAATTTTCAGAAAAAGAAGTATTCAGGGTAAAGGCGTTCTCATATACTTGGAAGATAAATTGAGACTCAGTAATTTATGAATCAAATTTCCAGTTCCCCTGGGTGGGAAACATACTTTTGATCACACAGAAGTGAGTGGCTCAAAACTTCTTCTGAGCATTTACATATCTGTTGACATAATGCTTATTGTCTTTGATTGGGTTCCTGAGAAGCAGACGGGGGTTGGAGGGGTGAGTGGGATGGAGACTTACTTGCATGGAGACATTTTACTGGGCTTGCTCTGGGAGGGACATATCTGTGAGGAAATAGGATGTGGGGGAGGCATGTGGGGACAGAGAGGGAAGATGACCTGCTTTGTGGATGCAGCTGATTTCTTAGCTGATCCTACAGGGAAGTCTGGAGCTGGATGGTGCTTAACATGTCTCAATATGAGACAAGGGAATGGAACCTTTATATCCTGTCATTGTCTGGTCATAGATCACAGGTAAGCCTCTGGGGGGGCAGTTCCCCAGAGCTGAGGGCAATGCCCAGTGAGGATACATCTGTGAACATCAGCCCCATATTTTCAGCAGCTGAGGATGAGTGCATTGGCCTTGAAGGGGGATCCAGGAGGAGTACCCAGAATCTACTCTGCTTATTTACATGCATATAAAACAAGGTGTACTTTATTCAATGTCCTCAAAAAAGAATTTTTATAGTAAAGTAGTTGGGCAAGCATGTTCTCCTAGAGAACCACACCTCATATTATTATGCAAAAGTTCCATTAAGACCTATAGAAAGAAATCTATAACTGTTACAATCTTATTTCACCATTTGGATCTATTTTGGAATGTCACCAAATATCAATATGCCTACATAATTAAATTCAACATTTTTTGGAAATTGCTAATTTATAAATAAATTACTAGGGTAACTACTATTTACTAGTGTTAATATTTAGAAAATATTTTTATCACTTCAGCCATTCTTGAGAATGAAATAGAAACATGTGCACAGCATGTGGGGACAGAGAGGGAAGATGACCTGCTTTGTGGATGCAGCTGATTTCTTAGCTGATCCTACAGGGAAGTCTGGAGCTGGATGGTGCTTAACATGTCTCAAGATGAGACAAGGCAGTGGAACCTTTATATCCTGTCATTGTCTGGTAATAGGTCACAGGTAAGCCTCTGGGGGGCAGTTCCCCAGAGCTGAGGGCAATGCCCAGTGAGGATACATCTGTGAACATCAGCCCCATATTTTCAGCAGCTGAGGATGAGTGCATTGGCCTTGAAGGGGGATCCAGGAGGAGTACCCAGAATCCACTCTGCTTATTTACATGCATATAAAACAAGGTGTACTTTATTCAATGTCCTCAAAAAAGAATTTTTATAGTAAAGTAGTTGGGCAAGCATGTTCTCCTAGAGAACCACACCTCATATTATTATGCAAAAGTTCCATTAAGACCTATAGAAAGAAATCTATAACTGTTACAATCTTATTTCACCATTTGGATCTATTTTGGAATGTCACCAAATATCAATATGCCTACATAATTAAATTCAACATTTTTTGGAAATTGCTAATTTATAAATAAATTACTAGGGTAACTACTATTTACTAGTGTTAATATTTAGAAAATATTTTTATCACTTCAGCCATTCTTGAGAATGAAATAGAAACATGTGCACACACATACAGGCACACACACAGGCACACACATGCTCATTTCTCATTCTACCGCTCCAATTCATTAACTGGATGACTTGCACTGGTGGTAACAAGGTAAAAGTTAACTGTGTATTCAAGTTTAGATTATTTTTACCATATACAAGCTTATCTATGCATTTTGTTGTTTAAGTAACCATCCATTTATTCAAAAACATTTACTGAGGGTCTGAACATTTGCTATAGAAGCTGAATGTAAGCTCCATAAAAACAGACATTTTCTATTTTACTAACCACTTCTATGCCCAGCATCAAATAGAGTATTTAGCACCACACAAATACTTGCTCAGTGAATGGATGTGGGGTGGAAGAGATTAGGCCCTGTGCTGGGTGCTGGGAACACAAAGAAAGCATAGATTGTGGTTCTTGCATTGCAGAGGCTCAGATCTAGTGGGAACCTTCATCACAATGAAAGATTCAGGAGGGAACTTACTATGTAAATGGTTGCAAAAATATAACCTGTGATAGTTCAAAAAATCTCACACAGATAACATATGCAGTAATTCCCTTCTCATGTATATATAACTAGAGGCCCAATGCATGAAATTCATGCAAGAGTAGGCCTTCCTTCCCCTGGCTGCCAGCACCGGCTTCCTTCTGACACCCGAGATCCGGGCTTCCCTCGCAGCCCTGGCTTCATCCAGAAGGTTGTCCGGAAGGATGTCTGGTCTAATTAGCATATTGCACTTTTATTATTATAGATACTCAAGAACCGAAAGTATTGAGAGTATTGGTTGTTGTTATTTTCATTTTTAGGGATGCTAGGAAGGGAGATTATAGGATTGGAAGGAGACAGAGGTGAGTGGTTAGAATCGACATTAGTGGTAGGAAAGTGGCAAAGCCATTATGTCTAATGCTGATATACGTTCTTTTTAATTCTTTGAATGTGTAGTTAAATATGCTGAGAACATTTAGGGAGAGGGCATCACAGTATTTGGAATCAGGCCTGAACTATATGTTAATAATGGAATTCTTGCTGTAATTTTTCAACCCTCTGGCTAGTTGTAGGGCTAAACCACATCTGCCAGTACTGTATCTTCCCAACTGCCAATCTCATCGCCTCCAAATTTTGGCTCTTGTTGAAGAGCTCCCTCCCTGCCCAATTCCACTAAACTCCAAGCCAACAGGAGCCTGGCTTTGGATTGTCAGCAGCTAATATGTTCAAGACAGATGGCATAGGATTTGAGGGAATGAACACCTGTAGTATGGTCAAGGCCAGGAGATGCTCAAAGGTACAAATGAGAAGATGGTTTGGCAATAGATCCTTGTGTACAAAGAAGTGAAATGAAATAACAGCGATTCTGCTTATTTGAATCTAATATTGTTTTCATGCTCTTGGCTAAAAATGTATACACTGTGTTAGAAGCCTAAAATCTAAGTTGTAGGTTTCCTTTACTATTTCAGCTTTTTTACCAGATCGTAACTTTAGTCTTCTTCACATCATTTGATATCTCTCTCTTTCTCTCCTACTCATAAGAATATTCATGATCCATTTGGGAATAGGAAGTAAAAGATCAGCAAGTTCTATGGCTGTCAGTTTTACTCTCCACTTTTTATACTGCCTAAGTATATCGAAAACTTTTTTCCTTATTGATATAATTTCTAATTTTTGCCATATCTCTCTATTTGGTACTTATTTGTACTTTATTATTTTTTAATTAAATCTATTTGAGTGACGGTTAATAAGATTATATAGTTTTCAAGTGTACATTTCTATGATACATGATCTGTATATACTACATTGTATACTCACCACCCAAAGTCAAACCATCTTCCATCACCATATATTTGACATCCTTGACCCTTTACTAGCCCTCAGGACCCTTTCCTCTGGTAACCACCACACTTTTGTCTGTGTCTATGAGTTTTTGTTTGTTTGTTTTAAAAATATTTTTATTGATTCAGAGATGAAGAGAGAGAGAGAGATAGAAACATCAATGATGAGAGGAATCATCAATCAACTGCCTCCTGCACACCCTACACTGGGGATTGAGTCCCCAACTGGGGCATATGACCTCCTGGCTCATACGTCAACATTCAACCACTGAGTCACGCCAGCTGGACTGGTTTTTTCTTCTTTGTTTATTTGTTGCTTTCAGTTTTTTGAATCAGTGAAGATCGATTGCTCTGACTCTCAATGTTTCTACACACTTGCATGCACTTAAAAATGTAGACAGTCTGAAGTAGTTAAATATTCTTCATGAGAGAAGTAAAATGATAAATAGAATATGGATAAGAATTCAAAGAGACTGTTGCCTAGGTACAAATCAGAACATTTGGCTAACTGAACTGTATTCAGCACAGCATAATGTAGTCTGGGATGGAAATTTACTTTGACTTGCATTTATCAGAGGCTTCGCACGGATGTTTGCTCAGTTCCTCCCGTCAATGGATAGCTCAATCCAGAGCCCTCATACCCTCATTGGTTCTCCTGAGTCTCTGGCTGGCCTCATAATCTGCTGTCTTTAAAGAAGCTCTAACTTAGAAATAATTTTTGTCAGCAAAAGGAGACATCTGCAGCCATGTAAAAAATCTAGACACTTGAAAAAAAAATCTAGACACTCAAATTTTCTCTCAGTGTTAGATATCATTTTGCTCCAGTAAATCTGTGGAAATGACAGTTGTCAGCAGGCATCCTTCCTCCCTTGGCCCTCGTTCATCTCCCACTGGAAGGGTAGTTCCACATTCCAATCTGTCCTTTCCTCCAGTTCTAAACCTCCATCCATCTTTTTCTAGGTCGTCAAAGAAGGAAAAATGAACAGAGATCATTCAATTTCTCCTTTTCTCTCCTCCACTTACCACTTAAGGGCTAGCTATTTTCTGATCAGAAAACAGTGGCTTAACTTGACAAAGTGAAATTTCTAAATACTTTTTTTTCAGTGGGTCTTACTGGATCATATTACCTCCTTTACTAATAAATAGCTCATTAAAACTGTGCAGCTTATTCTTGAAATGATAGATGCCCTAAAGTGTTAGAACATCTCAAAAACTGATATCAGTTATCTTCTTCTAAAACACAATAATTCTCAATGTATTTTTCACCAACAGAACAATTCTTAAACAGTAGTAGTAGATTTTTTTCAGTGATCCATAATCATGTACCTTTAAATACATTATGAGAATGCCGTGAGATCAGAGTGCAACTATTATCTGTGATTTAAACATATCTCAAAGAGATTGTCTAATAACACAATATTGAATAAGCAAAACACGATAAATGAAAAATGCAAATCAGCTCTACTTAATCTGAAGATGGTCTACAGGGAAGTCTGCTGACATTGAGTTCCCTCTTCCAGTGAGGCAACCAGTACAGATAAAGAGTATGGAATCTGTAATCCATTGGCCTTGGTTCAGGGACTGACTCTGCTGCTGCCTGTTAGCTGTGTGATCTTGTACAAATTGCTCAATGTCTCTGTGTCTCTTCTGAAAACTGAGGATACTCATAGCACCTATCTCATCAGGGTGTTGTGAGCCTTATATTTGCTAATATATGCATTGCACGGAGGGCCAGACTTGGCATGTGCTGAGCACTCTGTATGTGCCCCTCTATTATCTGACTTAATTTAAAAATGTAGCCATAGCCGGTATGGCTCAGTGGATAGAGTGTCAGCCTGCAGGCTGAAGAGTCATGAGTTTGATTCCAGTAAAGGGCACATACCCCGGTTGCGGGCTCCATCCCCAGTAGGGGGCATGCAGAAGGCAGCCAATCAATGATTCTCTCTCATCATTGATGTTTCTATATCTCTCTCCCGTCTCCCTTCCTCTTTGAAATCAATAAAAATATATTTAAAAAAATAAAACAAAAATGTAGTAACAAGGTATTAAGAGAAAAGAACATTCTGTAATTAAAATCTAGTAAATCAGCTTTAAATTTTGTGTGTGTTACATGCAGTTTGTTGTTTTGGTTCCAACTCCTGACATCCCTATGAATGAGTGATGTCTATAGTCCCCTGTACTCAACAACCCTTCTGCTAGCACTGACTTTTCTAGGCTTGATTTTTTTCTTGGAATTTAGAAGGAAGCTCCTCATGCCCTGCAGTGCCAGACGGGGAAGAAGTAACGTTCCCAGTGCCCCTGTTTCCTCTTGTCTAAATTTTAGATGAGGCTTGTTTAAACTTATAGCTCCCAAGGGAGTCTTGGGCTACAGCTAAAGCTCCAATGCTATTTACAGGGTGACGAAGGACTTCTTAATCCGTGTGGATGTTAAGAGCCTGGGAAGTCTAGATCTGCTTTCCTATAAGCAAAGCAGGGTGCTGGGTCAGAATACTCTAAGAGTATGTTTTTCCTTTCTCTTTCTCTCATTGAATTCCTTCAATGTCCAATCTCTAAAACTAAGTCACATGGTGTACATTTGAATGTTTTTAATAAGATTTGTAAAATAATTAGATACTAAAACACATTAAAAACATCTTGCCTATGACATTGATTTAGACAAGCTAATGCAAACAGATTTGATGAAGATTGTTTCTGACCTCTTGAATATAATGATGGTGATGATCATTTATTGATTATCTATTACTAGTTAGACATTATACAGGGTGCTAATGAATTTAGTTTTCATGTTAATCATTTAATCTCTTCAGCAACCCTGTGAGGTACTATTGCAATCTTATAAATGAAAAAGTGAAATTCAAAGAGGCTTGTAGCTTTTACAAAATGACACAACTGGTAGATTGTGTCCACCAGTTCCTCCCCCTAACAGTGTCACTTCATCACCCTACCTGCTTGCAAATTTCAGTTTCATTGAAATGTTTTCAACCCTCTCAAAATTGAGATGCTCTGTTGTCTCTTTCATGTGCCTTTTTTTTCTGCTTGCTAGTAAGTTCATGTTTATATAAATTGCCATTGTTTACTCCAAGGAATTAGGTTATTTGATGTCATTATTCAAATGTATGCCCTTTCAAGATGCAGCCACAGAGGAAAAAGACCTTGCAAAGCTCATGCATTTTCAGATGAGTTTATAAATAGAAGCAACATCATCCAGTCTCCTGAAATAGAGAGACATCAGGAGAGAGGCCATTTTCAGGCCTCCCTTATCTTGTCCAGGTCACTTCTTGTTATGTCCTCATTGACAAGTGAAAGTAATTGATCCCCTCTGTCATTTGGAGGTTTACAGAGAGCTGTTTTCTACAGAGAGAAGAAACAATATTCTGTTAGCCTTTGCCCATTCATCTCCTTTTAGTAGCAAGATAAAGCCACACTAGCAGCTTGGAAGAAGACAGTGGAATGATTTAGCCCAGTTTTATTTGATTCAACAAACATCAGCAAATGATTAGTCAGGATTTAAGTGTAAAACACTGTAGAGCACATTTACAGCATCGGGTCATATTTAACTCACCAGCAGTGGTAATAGTAATTCAGTGCGGTCTTACCCTGAGTCCCGCAATAAAGGGTGGAACGTTATACATAAAATGTGCACTTAAAAACTAGCAATCATGAAGTCCAAACTACTTTTTTTTAAAGTCAAAACAAGACATTTTTCAATAGTATTTCCTGGCTTCTTCCCCATCTTCAGTTTGTATAGTGTGTATTCTTTCCATACCTTTTCACTTTGGAGTTATTTTGTCTGGGATTCATGTGAGACAGACAAATGAATGTTCAGAATCTTCTAACTAATCAATCACCTGCTTGACCTCATGCATTATAAGTAATGGGAACATGGTAGCAGATAAAGCAAGGGCTTTGCAGATAAACAAACATGGGTTGGAAGCCTAGTCCTATATCTTACTAGTTCCTCATCTCTAAAAAATAGAAACAGCCTGGCTGTCGTGACTCAGTGGTTGAGTGTCAACCTATGAACCTGGAGTTCGAGATTTGATTCCTAGTCAGGACGCATGCCTAGGTTGCAGGCTCATCCCCAGTGTGGGGTGTGCAAGAGGTACCTCTCATCATTGATGTGCTTTTGTTAAATTCTTTGTTGTTTAAAGTATTACATATGTCTCCTTTTTTCCCCATTGACCTCTTCCCGGCCACCTCCAACCCCCAGCACATGTCTTTTCCCCGCTAGTATCTGTGTCCAAGGGTTATGCTTATATGCATGCGTACAAGTCCTTTTGTGCTCTCCTATACTTCCCCAACTCCAGCCTTCCCTCTGAGTTTGGTCAGTCTGTTAGATGCTTCTATGTCTCTGGATCTATTTTTGTTCATCAGTTTATGTTGTTCATTATATTCCACAAATGAATGAGATCATGTGATATTCATCTTTCCCTGACTGGCTTATTTCACTTAGCATAATGCTCTCCAGGTCCATCCATGCTGTTGCAAATGGTAAGAGTTCCTTCTTTTTTTACAGCAGCATAGTATTCTATTGTGTAGATGCACCACAGTTTTTTAATCCACTCATCTGCTGATGGGAACTTAAGCTGTCCAAATCTTAGTTCTTGTAAATTGTGCTGCTATGAACATAGGGGTGCATATATCCTTTCTGATTGGTGTTTCTGATCCTTCATCATTGATGTTTTTATCTCTCTCTCCCTCTCCTTCCTCTCTGAAATCAATAAAATATGTATTTTTAAAAATAGACACAAGAATTCCAACCTGTGTGCATATTGCAAGAATGAAGTAGGATGGGACATGTGATAGCCTACGCCGATGCCTGATATACATAATGGTCCTCCTTATAGGCACGATCCTTCATTTCCCCATTATTGCCCATCTGTCCTGGTCCTAAAGAAGACCTGAGTTTCAAAGTCATATGAGAACACGAGTCCCAAAGTCAGAGTCCAGACTTCAAGTTTCATGTCTTTTTCAGCCTAGGGTAAGTTTTTATCTCCTTTAATTTATTTGTAGACTACTGATTATAATAACACCTATTTTCTAGGGTTGTTTCACATGAGATAATGCATATAAAATGTCCAGCACATAAAAAGCACGTAATACATGTTTGATGTTAACATTACTAATGGGACGGAAGTCACTCAAAATCACCCTACCTTATAATAACAGCAAACAATGACGTTTTATGGGACAGTGCAGGCTCATCCCCAGTGTGGGGTGTGCAAGAGGTACCTCTCATCATTGATGTGCATTTGCATTAAAGCATGCATCTCCCTTAACAACCTGATGAAGAAGGTATTATTAGTTACAAACATACCCATTGTAAGATGAAAAAAATGAGGACAAAAGAGATTACATTTCCCAAAGGCTCATAGCTAGAAAATGACAGAGCTAGGTTTTGAATTCTGGCTGATGGGTTTCAGGGTCCACATCCATGATCATTTGCTGTATCTCATCTGCCTCACATGTTGTTTTGCGACAGTGCAGTGAGGGGGGTGGGAAATGTACCATTGCTTTTCATTTTATCATGAAGAAGCAGAGGGTCCAAAGGGCCAGGCTTCTTGGTGAAACTGCTCCCCTCAATTCATAAAACAAGAAAGGCAAACCTTCCTTCAGAGCTCCCAAAAGACCTCTAAGAATTCTTGACTATATTTTCTGTGCATATAGAGAAGAATGGGAGAGAAAATTGCCTTGCAATTGCCTGCCTTATCTTAAAAATTCTTCTAGTTTAGCCTTTTACTTCATAATGCAACTGGTTGTGTGAATATAAAAATTATATTTAAAATGTCGTGGTGTTCGGTAAATAAACTGATGAACAAAATAGAGCCAGAGACATTGAAGCATGCAACAGACTGACATATTTCAGAGGGAAGGGTGGGGAGTGGGAAGAGATTAACCAAATAATTTCTATGCATATATGCATAACCCGTTGACACAGAAAATAGTGAAGTGAAGGCCTGGGGAGGGGGCAGGAGCA
>NW_005371541.1:154201-173887 GCF_000412655.1 Myotis brandtii
AAAAAAAATAGCTCTTGTACTGAACTCTTGAACCATATATTGATTGCTGGGAAAAACAATTATTAGTAACATTTGGAGTCATTGCTCATGGCATCACTTATGGCGAATTAAAGTAGCTCAGGTTTGGTGAGCTAACCCCCTCATCATGCCTCCTCCTTCCCTTACCCTGGACACACCAGTTGTACCAGGAAATTGTGGTTCTTTGAATGCTGTGCACTTCCTCATACTTCCCAACTTTGCATATGCTGTTTCCTTCCTTGGAATACCTCTGAGCTCAAAATCTGGCTTGCATTAACATGGACTTTTTAACCTCCAAATGTTGAATACATTTAAATGATTCTCAATGAAAGGAATGATGGGGGTAATTTAAAAATTCCATATAACAAATGTTTATTGAATATTTATTGAATGTGAGACAGGGTAGTGGCTACAACAATAAATAAGATGTAGAGCCCACAAGCCTTACATTCAAATGAATAAATAAAGCAGTGACTTTATTAGGTGTTGGGAATACAAACATGAGCAAGACGTTTTCCTGGACTTGCAAAACCTCATAGGTTTTCAAAGGGAACCCACCAAACAAACAATAGCACAAAAACCACATTAAAATATACGATCATATCAGAAAAAGCATGCTAAATCCTGAATGGGGTAGATGCAGGAAGAGTCTAAAAATTATATCATGGAGAGAAATAAGGGTTGGACCACAAAGGAGAAACGTTTTTGCCTTGCAAAAGTATTGAGGACATCCCAGGGAGAGAAAATGGCATGAGCATCGAGCAATTTATTGGGGGACCCAGGAACAGAGTTCCTATCAGGAATTAGATGTATACAAACTGTTAGAAAGGCAGAAGAGCAGAAGTCCTGTTTTGGTTTTGCGATGTTGCCTCCATATCCAAAACATTAAAAAAATTATATAATGGAGAGAAATAGGGTTGGACCACAAAGGAGAAACGTTTTTGCCTTGCAAAAGTATTGAGGACATCCCAGGGAGAAAAAATGGCATGAGCATCGTGCAATTTATTGGGGGACCAGAGGAAAAGAGTTCCTATCAGGGATTAGATATATACAAACTGTTAGAAAGGCAGAAGAGCAGAATTCCTGTTTTGGTTTTGCGATGATGCCCCCATATCCACAATCAATGGGCAATGCTGCTGTATCCTCAAGGTTAGACACTGGACCACAATGAACGGAGCTCAGCTGCTATAAACATCCACATCTGTAGTGCTTACTTGTGCAGTCTCACTGTGTGAGGAGCAAGGCATCGTGTTCCTCTTCCCAAGTCTTGCATTTCTATCTTTTATTGGCAGAACCTCTACTGTATTCAGCCATAGCTACAGCTTTCCTTCCCATTCAACCCAGGTGGGAAGAACATAAAAAGGGGTGGAAATGGACGCTAAGACACAAAACACAACATCTCACTTGCGGAATGTACAAAAGTCCTTTGCACGAAGGAAGTATCTTCTATGTATCCGACACACAGAACTGGGGGTATTAAGATGAATGACAGCCTTTAGACCAGGGGTGGGCAAACTTTTTGACTCGAGGGCCACAATGGGTTCTTAAACTGGACCGGAGGGCTGGAACAAAAGCATGGATGGAGTGTTTGTGTGAACTAATATAAATTCAAAGTAAACATCATTACTCTCACTTGTGGAATGTACAAAAGTCCTTTGCATGGAGGAAGTATCTTCTATGTATCAGACACCCAGAACTGGGGATATTAAGATGAATGACAGCCTTTAGACTGTTCCCTTTGTCAACACAACAAAAGATGGTTTGCCCTAGCCAGTTTGGCTCAGTGGATAGAGCATCGTCCTGTGGGCCGAAGGGTCCAAGATTCAATTCTAATCAAGGGCATGTACTTTGGTTTCAGGCTTTTCCCTGGCCAGGTCCCTGTTTGAGGTGCGTACAGGAGGCAACCAATTAATGTGTTTCTCTACATCACGATATTTCTCTATCTTTCCCTCTCTCTTCCACTCTCTCTACAAATCAATGGCAAAATATCCTCTGGTGAGGATTAAATACATAAATAAATAAAAATAAAAGATGGTCTGAAAGAACATTGTGCTAAATCAGGATTACATTTAAAAGCTATCTTTACAAAAAATAATTTAAACATTCAAAACAACTAGTTGGGGGTCATTTGTAGAATTTATCATTCTTTTATCGAAAGATCAACAAAACCCCGTTATCTTTAAGAATCACATTTGTTGTCAGTGAGGCTCTGGGTCTTTTATTTTTAAGCAAAAGTATTAGAAAGTATAATCAATAAGTACTTATACAATTTGAACTGAACTCTCCAACTACTTACAGAGAAATGTTCTGTTTCATGCCAGGAAGCCTGTTTGGCAGATGGTAATGTCGCAAGTGTGAGAAAACATAAGTCACCTTGAGAGCTGATTGAATATAATCAATGATTAATGGCAAATTTGTGGTTCCTTTAATGACCATGGCCAAATCAAATCAAATTGAACTGTAGATTTGGATGGACTCTGAAATTGGGTAATGTAACAGTAAGTTTCATAAAGAAGGAAAATCGATTTTTTAATATTACTATGATCAGACTCATAACTCACAATTTGGAGTTTTTTATTTGAGAGTTTAGACTATCCAGTTTATATATTTGCATATATTTAATGGGGATGACAGGGTTGTGTAAATGTAATCTCAAAGTGTTTAGCCAAGAACCATACATTTTCTTTTGCTTGATTTTATTTCAAACACATGCATTAAAATCAGCATGGGTTCAATCATTTAAGGGTAGAGATGCTTGAATTATCATTTCAATTAAAAATAAAAAAGGATTTGGACTAGTTTAATTCTCATACCAAGGCCTTCTTGAAATTAGTGGAATGGTTTCAACAATTCTGGCAGTTTGATCACATCTTATGCTTCAGTGTGGATAAACTTGGCAAAATTGTAATCATGTTTGGAATTGTATGCCATTGATGTATTGATCTCAGGTTTTATTATAACTGCATGAGTACTACCTCGGAGCCTATGCTGTGAATTTCTAGCTGAAATTTTGGAGTAAACAAAAGTGGTCCTCTATTGAAGCATTAGGCAGTTCAGGGGGACAAATGTGGAGAAGGTGAGCCTGGAGAGTTAGAGATTTGAAGTAAATGTACTCCCTGCTTCATGGTTAGATTTCCACCAAGAGCAGCTGCAATATTCCTGACCTCAGAGCGTCCACCTACACCCTAAGATATTTTTCTAGAAACTACCATGGACAAAGGCACCAGAGGAAAAGTCCAGATGATCTATTCATTCTCTTGTGTTCAGAGCCAAGAATCAGAGGCCAAGAATCAGAGGCCATGAGGAGAGTTAGCAGATAGGACTAGACCATTGAGAGCAGGAGGCGGGAGACGGGTGAGTGATGACAGCTATAACCAAGTGGCAATTGTTCTTCATCTGTCAATGAAGTGAATGCTGTAGACTAAAACTTACTCCTTTTCAGTCAAATATAACACTAATGACTGATATTTGACTGAAATTTGTATTAAATAACTTTGTGGTCTCATGACAACCATATTGAAACTAATTAGGTAAAGAGAGAAGATCTGGGTTATAAAATATCTTTGAAACAGCAAGGATGATAATTATTTTATGTTATAGAAAAAATAGTCTTCAGCTGAGTTAAATAACAGCGCCCCCTTCAGAAGAGTTGCACACTGATTTGCCACAGTCCCCATGGCTCACTCTGTTGCTCAAAACCCCACAATTGGAGTCCTCCTTGGCACGATTGGTTTCTTTATCTCACAGTCCTGGTCCATAAGTTCAACAGTCCTTCAGAGGTCACCTTCAACATATATCATGATTCCTTCCCTTTGGTAGTCCTATTCAGTGTTGTCAGTGGACTATTTCAATGCGCTCTTCCCTGGCTTCTCAAATTTTAAATGTAAATCTGATTCTGTCTCTCCGTGACATGAAGTTTTTAGCCTTCAATAAAAGCAAATCAAAGCCTTTAATGTACCTCTAAGCTTCAAGAGACTTGCCCCACTTCTTCCAATACTAACTCCTACTATTCTTTCCCCTCATACTGACTCTTTACTGTTCTTTGAGCATCTCAGGATACTCCTCACTCAGAGTCTTTACACTTTTTTTATTCAAGAAAAATGATCTTAAATATAATAATATTACATGCAGTAAACGTTAATATTTCAAAAAAAGAATTTTAAGTATAATAATATTACCCAAACTGTATGAACATAGTATGATATCACAAAAGTTGTAGGAAATATTAAAAATCTGCAAATAACAGGATTACTCCTATTATAATCCTGTTATTTGCAGATTTGCCCTTACACTTGATTGTCCTGTCCTGGAATGTTGTTTCCCCAGAAATGTATGAGCCTTTCTCATGCATGTTATTCTGATCTCTGCTCAGAGGCTGTCTCCTCTGAGAAGGCTTCCCTGATCTCCTATTTAAATCGCCAGATGCTCACAATTATTCCCTTACTCTGCTTGCTTTTAACCTGTATTGCACATATATAACTGACCTGACACCATATCTTTATTTACTTAGTGCTTTTTCTTCTCATTTGTAAGGTCCATGAGGATAAAGACTTCATCTTTAGTACCTAGAACAGTACATGACCCACACTAACTAATAAATGTTTATTGCATAAATGAATGTACTGGTATAAATATTTACTTAAATGGAGCCTGTTTCACCCTTGGACCTTAACTACCAGGACTCCTATATGCACTTAAGTTTGAGAGCCACATCTTCCATAATATAGCAAGAAGGCCAATGTATTACATAATCTACTGGCTCAATTTAATCATTCAGGTTGTTCCAGTTGCATTGAAAAGGCTCCTCTATGTTTTGACCTCACTAGAGAGATCTATGTTAGCTAGTTAATGTTCATAAAGACCCAGAATATTATCCACACATAGTAAGGCTTAGATCCACTTTCATGCTTTTCATAAATTAACTGTTACTTCTTTATGTTTCCAGAGTCTTCTTTTATTTTTCCCAACTCCAAATATCAGGCATTCTCTAATTCCAGGTCCAATATTGACTACAATATTGAAACTTCCTTTTTTTCTTGGAGTAGTACCTTTAGGGTTTATTCTGCTATAGACAACTTAAAATAGAGTTGCACAGAAGATCACAGCAGCAATAAACTTGAAAAGGAGTCTAACCATGGCCAAAAGCAAAAAACATAGTTGAGAGTAAAATTGCCAAAATATAGAAGAGAATTTACCTTCTACTGAGATATATTTTTGGGAACTTTCTGTAGTAGGGCTAGGGGATCTGTTACCCTGGCAAAATCCATCACCCCACAGAAAATTTATCATTCCCAGAGGCAGGCATATGGTGAGTTTAAGATTTCCAAATATATTTTTCTCATTAGCTCTTTATAATTTTTTCAAAATTATTTTGCCCTTGTGTTTAGTCAATAAAGTTCAGAGCCAATATTTCATTGCAATGTTGGTGGGAGGAAAGGAATGCTGGGAATTAAGCCTGAAGCTCTAGGTTTGAATGATTTGCTC
Source organism: Myotis brandtii (assembly GCF_000412655.1). Lineage (NCBI taxonomy): Eukaryota > Metazoa > Chordata > Mammalia > Chiroptera > Vespertilionidae > Myotis > Myotis brandtii. Next base: position 159,704 of record NW_005371541.1, read on the forward strand.
TTCTGCTTAAAGCTACATGACCTAACATTAACTATTTCATACAGTGGATGAAGATTCTTGTTTGCCAGCATATTTGTTTGCCCCTCCTTCCTGGCATGGCCATTTGACCAAAATTTTCACTGCATTATTTTTTTTTTGTTTTTATCCTCACCCAAAGAGTGAGGATATTTTTCCATTGATTTTTAGAGAAAGTGGAAGGGAGGTAAGAGAGAGAGAGAGAGAGAGAGAGAGAGAGAGAGAGATATCTACGTGAGAGACACACATTGATTCAGAAAAAGAAAGAGAGAGAGAGAGAGAGAGAGAGAGAGATCTACATGAGAGAAACACATTGATTGATTGATTGATTGATTGATTGATTGGTTACCTCCCGCTCTCCTCCTGACCAGGGTTGGAGATTGAACCTGCAACCGAGGTTTGTGCCCTTGGCTGGGAAATAAAACCTAAGACCCTTTGGTCCATGGGTCAACACTAAACACTGAGCCAAACCGGCCAGGGCCTCACTGTATTATTTGGCTAGGGATGCTGTAACAAAGTGTCACAGTCTGCATAGCTTAAACAACATACTTTTATTTTCTCAAAATTTTGAATGCTACTACTCCAAGATCAAGGTGTTAGCTGAGTTGGTTTCTTATCTTGGTGTCCATCTCTTCCCTGTGTCTTCACATCATCTTTCCTACATTTCTCTGTTCAAATTTCTTCTTCCGATAGGTTATCCATCATATTGTATTAGGGACACCCCAATGACCATCTTTTAATTTAAAGTGACATTCTAAGGTACTGGAGGTTAGGAGGGACTTCAACACACCAGTTGGGGGTGAACACAATTCAGCCCATAATGTTTTCCAATGGTTAGCGAAGTAATTGTATGCAACTTCCATCTCATCCACTTAAAAGAAGCTTGCTCTAGATTTGCTTTCTCTTTTCCATCTTGCTGCCTAGAAACAGTGAAAACTGGATCCACATATTGGATTTAAGGCCACATGTTGGGCACCCAGTAATAGGGCTGGCCAAGATGTCTTCGTCAAGTAGAGCCTACTTTCTCACCTTGGTCTGACGTAGAAAAGAGAAATATACTTGACTTTGTTAGAACCATCCCACTAATGTCTGTTCCTTACAGTAACTGTTCACTTAAAATACTTTATGTTTTTGTCTGAGCCCACCCTCATCTGAAAGATAGTAATAAGCTTCTCACCTTGGTCTGACATAGAAAAGAGAAATATATTTGACTTTGTTAGAACCATCCCACTAATATCTGTTCCTTACAGTAACTGATTGTCCACTTAAAATACTTTATGTTTTTGTCTGAGCCCACCCTCATCTGAAAGATAGTAATAAGAGTTTCTTTTTAATCAATTGCTCTGGGAACTATTAGACTCTTTCAGTATAGAAACATACATACACACACACACACACACACACACACACAAACACACACATTTTAATTGATTTTAGAGAAAGAGGAAGGGAGAGGGGGAGAGAGAGAGAGAGGAACATTGATGATAGAAAAATATCAATTGAGCCTGCAACCAGGCATGTGCCCTAATCGGGAATCAAATCAGCCACTTAAAGTGCACTGAATGACTCTCAACCAACTGAGCCACACCAACCAGGACTGTATGTATATATTTATTTGTTTTGATAACTTTTTTCTCTATTTTCCCTCTCTTCTCTTTCTAGAACACCTATTATTTAGGTACTAGAGCATTTAAACTAGTTTCCTACTTTTATAACTTTCTTTTTTCTGAGTCTCTCAACTTTATACTGTGAATCTTTTTTAATGTTATTTATTCAAACTATTATATTTTAAAAAAATTAAGTGCTCATTTTGGTCTCATTTGCTTTTTGTTTCATTAAATTCTGTTCTTAGTTCCTTGTTACAATATTGTTATTCCTTCATCATGGACTGATTGGATTCCACAAATCCCCCTTGGAGGGTATAAGGCTGGCTGCCAGCATTCTAAGAGCTGAGTGGGGGAAACAGACAAAGGGTTCCCATGTCCACTGTGCTCAAGTCCATTCAATTCACTTCTTCGCATAGCAGGGCTTCCAACTTCATTTTTTCCTAGTACCTTTTGGTCCAGAAATCTCCAAAAAATAAATTTCCAGACTGCTGAGGTAGGGGAGGGAAGATGCCTACCAGCCCAAATGGCGATCTGAGGATCTGATAGTTTCATAAGCATATTTTACATCAATTCTTTTCAGTCTGCCATTCAGACCATAGTCGGAGGTCATTGACATGGCTAGCTCCCAGTCCTCTGGGAGCTGTTCTGTGATTGTTGTTTTTCCGCTCTGTTCTCAGCCATAAAGACTTCAGTATTAAACATTTCTTCCCTTTCCTGTTGTTATAGTGGAGTTTCTGGAGAGAGCAAAAGTGAGCATGAAGCTGCTGCCTTGGATGGAAATCCATGGTTATTCTTTGTGGTTTACCTTACCTTGACAGAGGGGTCAGAATCATTGCTAACTAGCTTTGCCTGAGGCCAGGCCTTCAGTCTTTATGTGACCTAAGGGGAGTTTTTTATATTTAGTGTCCTTTTATTTTTTATTATTTTTTATTTATTTTTGAGTATGGGAAACATAGCGTTTATTCTTGTATTACTATTGATTATTGTATTATTTTTCAAAACTGTACATTTTGCATTGATGTACAAAATATTCTTATGATTAGCTGAAGAAGGTAAACTACCCCAGAAACTGCTATATTTTAATGGGTTTGATTAAGAAACTTTTATATTGTAGGAGATAACCAACATCTCTATATCAGGGTATCTGAGGAGACCAAATGAGGTAAGTATGTGCATTCCTGCCTTCATATATAGAGTTAGCACAGGGTCTGGCATATACGAGGCATTAAAAAAAATCAACTTTTTATCTTCCTTTAGAATGAGGTCATCAACAATTTTTAAAAGACAAAGTTAATTCCCCGTACCTTTTCCTCTTTCACTCATCACCCTAAAGACCAACTTCTCCAAGCTGCTAAATTCTCTCTCTAGCATTTTAATATCCTCCCATAGTCAGTTCAATATCAGAATGACTAATTTATACCTGTTCTGTACATTCTAAGATTCTCCGTATTGGCAAGGTAACACTTGGTACATCACAGGCCCAACTGCAGAGACCTCACAGCTAAAAGCCTGGGACTAGGAGTTTATTGTGTGGAACAGGCTGCTTCCAATTCCAAATGGGCTAATAAAGACTCTATTAGAAAAACATAGATTCCCTTCTCGGAAACAAGATGCTATGAAGCTGCCATATTTACATACTGTTGGAGAGTTTGTGCATCTTTTAAAAAATTATTGAATTTATTGACGTGCCATTGGTTAATAAAACTATATAGGGTTCAGGTGCATAATGGCATAACACATCATCTGTACACTTAATTGTGTGTTCACCATCCCAAGTCATCTCTTTTTTCTCCCCTCTCCCCTCTTTTACCTCCCCCACCCCCTTTCCCTCAGGTAATCACCATACCGTACATTTGTTTTTATTTTCTCTAATTAAACTGGAAAGATTTTCTTCAGGTGCGACAGGATTCTGTTTCCTTTCCCCTGTTGCACATTCTGGGTGGAGGGAATTGGGTTGGACAATGACAGTGGACATTGACTGTCCTTGTTGCCCATCTTCATGTCCAACAAGCAGCCATGCCTCAAGGCTCAGAGGTGTTCTCTGTGGACTTCCGGCAGCACCATCTTTCATTCTGAAGTAACAACTCTGCAAAACTCTTTGTGTTTTTCTACCTTGATGCTTGCTTTTTTCTTATTGTACCTCGATGCTTGCTTTCTTCTTCCTGCAGCTGGATGCCTTGGAGTTCTTCCATGAGAACAAATGTGTTCATGAAAATGTGACAGCAGCGAATATCTTTGTGAATCCAGAGGACCTGACCCAGGTAAGAGCCAGGCCCTTCCCACTCTGCCCTGTGTACCCTTTATCTCCCTGACCAACTAAAATTTCTTAAAACAAAAAAATCATGTTCGTGCATATTTATTCCTTATAGTGTTAACTCCTGTTGAATCACAGCCAGACAATAGGTAGATTGTACTGTCAGGATTTTCTAAATTAAATGTAGTAGACTGGATTATAAGGCTTGATTCTCCTCTCCCCACTGTGCAACAGCAGTATGGTACATCCGTACTCTTCCTCAGCCTCATGAATTTCCCCAGTCTTTGGGCTTTGGCCATGCAGTTGCTCATGGATGTGCTACAGTCAGGGGTTGGAAATCTGCTACACAGTTAGCTTTACCTTCATGGGATTCTGTTGTTACCATGAGAAATAACAGCAGTATGGTACATCTGTACTCTTCCTCAGCCTCATGAATTTCCCCAATCTTTGGGCTTTGGCCATGCAGTCAGTTGGCTTTACCTTCATGGGATTCTGTTGTTACCATGAGAAAATTGTATTGCAGAATGTTCTCCCTGTGCCCCCAGCTTAGTCATTCCAGTTGGCCTGCAGGCTCCCAGACTGGTGTGAAACCAGCTCAGCTGACTAGCAGATGCGTGGGTGAGAGATAATGTTTGCTGAAAGCTTTTTGTTGTGTGGTATTTTGATATGCACCATTATGGAAATCATTTCAGACGAAGGCTAATAAACCTCTACAGTGATCTATATTTTTAGCTAGTAGTATGGATGGTAATGTGAATTTAACTCTCAAAAGGTTCCCATGTTGCACTTTATCAAAGTACTATGTGGTTCCTTATCACTATTATTAAATGATTACACTACTGAATACCTTTCTTATTTAATGTTTCTCTTATGTAATGTTTTCCTTTTCTGCTGATCTCTAATGTTTTGTGAGGTCAGCGACTATGCCTGATTTTTTTTTTCTTATAATACTCCAGTGACTATCATGATACCTAGTACATAGGAAGACCTCAATGTTTTCCTTTTCTGTTGATCTGTAATATTTTGTGAGATCAGCGACTATGCCTGATTTTTTTTCTTATAATACCCCAGTGACTATCATGATACCTAGTACATAGGAAGACCTCAATTATTATTAGTCAAATGAATGAATAAATAAAAACCAGAAGAATAGACCTTTAAAATGCGTGGTCAAGATATTTATCCCCCATCTGAAGAATGAACATATAAAGGCACCTAAAAACTGACATTTGATAGGAGAGAGCTCATAAGACTTTTAAAATCTATCTGATTCTTGGGCTGAAAGTTTAGAACTCATGGTCAAGGTAATGTGGAACCATTTTAGATAACAGCCTGAAAAGCTCCTAATTTTTGCTGTAGTATTTTAGGAATGGATGTCTATATACATTGGCAAGACTGAGTAATTTTCCATTGAACAGGCTATTTGGGCAGATGAGTCATTTTCCTGGTCATGCTGTGTATCCTTCTGTATGTTATTTCATCTTTTATTCATCAAATAGGCTAAAGGGCAGACCAGGAACAAAAGGAAAGGGACAAAAAGGTTCTTTTCTAGGACTCAGAAGGAAGGATATAACAGAATAGGGAATGGTAATAATATATACAAGTGGTCATCATTTTGATGATGTATTGCATTATATTTTGTGAGCAAGAGGCTGAATGTCTGAAGCAGAAGGAAGAGGAGTAACAGTAGCATAGCTCTTTGAGAGAGCTTGCATCCATACAGGAAGTGGACAGATGTTCACATTCTTAATTTTCAGGTGGTGCCTCTTTGAAGCAGGCTATTCCCTGTCACATTGGGAAAACGAAGGCAATTCAGTGGACTGCCTGGCTCTGTGCTGGGTCTGCTAGAACGGTTTATTTAAACTTGGTTGGGAGAAGATTTCATGTGTGGTCACATGGAAATGGAGAGATAATTTTAAGTTTGGATGGGATGAGACAGGGATGGGAATGCAGATGGAGGATGAATGAACTGCAGGCCAATGAGTGCTTTTTTCTGAAATCATCATTTAAGTATGCAATTTGGGCTGAGTCATTTGCCTTTTGTTTTATAAATCTCAAAATTATCCAATTTTTGCTTCCCTTTTGACTTCTATGGTTGGGAGTCTCGTGACTGTTCCACTTTTAGACCAATCATTGTGACTCCTAGGGTGACTTCAAGGTGAAAAAAAAAATGCAGGATTGAGACAAAATAAATGCACAAGTTGAAATAGAGGGACATATGGTTTGTTCCTAATGGTGTGAATTTAGAAAGACACCTCTCTCCAGGAAATGCCGTTGCGAGCCCTTGAGATTATAACTCTCATTACTTACCTTGTTCTTGTGGAGATGATTCTTGATACCATAGGTCCATTAGAACCCAGCCATGTACTGAAAAGCAGTGACAGAGATATCCAAACACACTTACAACTTTAAGCTGTTAGAAGTCCTCCATCAAAGAAACTTCCTCTTTCATCCCAGACACCAAGTGATCAAATTAATGGAATTGGCCAGTGTTCTGGCCATTTGTAAGCTCAAGTGTGGTATTTCACTGTGAACAAAGGAAATAAAAGCTATGTTAAAAAATAGCAGCTTTTAATACCAGACCCAAGCTCCCAACCCAAAAAAGCGTGTTGACATTTTGTTAAGTTTATAACATGCTTGTATTTTATCACTAGAAAAATTCTCCAAATGTTTTACATAATATCTCATTTAAATTCTGTGATTGACCTAGCAAGAATAAATTCTCCATCAATCAATTTTCTAGAAACTGAGGGATGTATTGTAGTGTTTAAAGTAAAAAGTTAACACTATTTTATGAAAATCTTCTTAAATGCATCAGATGCATTTTGGTCTTATTGGACAGGCTGTTTGCTGTGCAAGTTAATCTTTCCTCAGTGACTGATCATGATTCTAATGTTTGCAATTATAATAATGAGTAGTAAGATGCATGCATCATGCATTTCTTCTACCTTTATTGCTGAATATCAGCTCTAATTTATTTCTCCCTGTGTAACCTTTCCTAACCAATTTCCTTATTTAGGAGAGGTCAAAGCAACAAGTTGTTAGAACGGCATGTAAAATAAGATTCAATTGGCCCTGGCCAGTGTGGCTCAGTTGGTTGAGCATTATCCCATGCACCAAAAGGTCACCAGTTCAATTCCCCCTCAGGGCACATGCCCAGGTGGCTGGTTTGGTCCTGTCTGGGTGTGTACCTGATCCATGTTTCTCTCTCACATCAATGTTCTCTCCCTCTTTCTTCCTCTCTCTCTAAAACCAGTATACACATATATTTAAGAAAAAGTCAGTAGGATCTGAATTCAGACAAAAGAAACATGAGAGTAAGGAAGAAAACTAGAATGCTTAGTCATTTCTATGAAACCTTTGCTATTTACTTCTTGATTTTTAAAATGCATGGTCTTGATATATCAAGTTAGCATTATATATACCTATTATACCCTATTGTATGCATGTATACATAGGTGTGTGTGTGTGTGCTTATGTGTGAGTTTGTGTGTACGTATGTGTGTATAGATCCAACATAACATGGTGGAAGGAGCAAGGTCACTTTATCATCCAATAGACCTTGACCAAACCCTACGAATAGTTCTACTTATAACTGTTTGACCTTGGGCAAGTTTCCTGTTCTCCCATTAGCCTCACTTTCCTCAATGATCAAATTTGAATAGAAATAATTACTTTATAGCACCTAGAGCAGTTTCTGGGACATGGAGTTTTAAGCCAGTCAATGAAGGATAAATACCACATGATCTCACTCATTTGTGGAATATAATGATCAACATACACTGATGAACAAGGACTGATCTAGAGACAGAGAGGCATTGATTGGACTGTCGGGCCTTGGAGGGAAGGTAGGGGAGGGTGGGGGTAAGGGGGAGAGATCAACCAAAGGACTTATATGCAAGCATAAAATCAATGATTCTCTCTCATCATTTATGTTTCTATCTCTCTCTCCCTCTCCTTTTCTCTCTCAAATCAATAAAAAATATATTTAAAAAATAATAAAAAAATAAAATAAAAATATTAATTCCTTTTCTTTTCTTCTTTATAAATATCCATTGTCTAGACTTTTAACTCTGTATCTATTGTCAAACTCATTGCTACTGGAAATATTGAACCTGCTTGCTATTATAATTAAAAGTGGCAAAGTGATTTATTTTATTCATTTATTATCTGCCAGCTTATTTGTTTGCACTACTTAGTCCAGAAATTGTAAATACATGGCCTGTATGCCACCTCTTTTACTCCCATAGTTGGTGATGATTCTCTTTTCCCCTGAGCTTAGATGAAGTCTCAGAATTCTTCTCAACACAGTGCCAGCTTCCACAACCAGTCCACCAGAACTGGTCCATAAGATGAAACCTATATCCCTGATTTAGTCACTAGAAGGATGATTTCTAAAATCAAAATACAGATACAGAAGCAGGTGAACTTAAAGGAGCTGTCCCTAAGGTGTTAGTGAGTAGTGACAAGAGGAAGCCCAGAATCTGTTTTGGAACAGAACTTCTCCAGGGCAGAGGGAGCACAGGACGGGCCTGTGGACAGTTCCCATCACTCCAGTCAGCATCCTCAATCACGGTGCCAAGACAATAAGCTTGCTCAGCCCTAGCATTGGCACCAAGCCTATCAATTATTCTCATCAGTCTGCAGTCAGGCAGTCTTGCTTTCATCACGAGATGAACATGTGTTGTTGGTTTTTTTTGTGTGTGGTGTTTTGTTTTGTTTGGGGTGGTATGTTGTTGTTTGCAGTTCTAACATTGCAGAGATGTAGAGTTGACTTTTCCTTCCATCTCATGAGCATCTCTTCAGGTCCTACTATGAGTAAAGCATGCAGTTCATGCCAGATGCCTAAGACCATAAAAGTAGCAAAGTGATTTCCACTTTCAAGGTGCTCATAGGCATGTGGAGATATGCACCTGTGCACACATCAATGCTGTCCATTATGATAAATTCCATGGGAGAGGACGAGCACATTCATTCCCTGATCCTCTATGTGCTCCTCCTCTCCAGAACTCAGTGGGCATGTAGATGGTCAGGTCTCTAACTAGAGTGAACTTGAAAGCCTAAATCTTAGATGTTACGAACTGGTAATATGTGCAAGCTCAAAACAAATCGCCTTCATCAGCATCATTCCCTTTAAAGTCAGTCAGTCCTGGAGGCTAAACAGACTCTAGAATCTGCAATAAGACATTGCAGAAATGAGTTCTGTAGCTCATTTATTTTGAATAATCTTTATAATTATTTGGAAGAGCTATTATTCCAGGGAGTGGGCTAAGCACTGGGGACATAGAGGGAAATAAGATCTAGGGCTGTCTGAGCAGCTCAGTCCATGGAGATAACCAGTATGTAAATCAATAATTAGCATAAAGTGGAGGAACCAGGAAGCCGGCTTTTGAGTTGATATTGGATGGATGAGTGGATACTCATCAGGTAAAGAAATGATATAAGGGCATCCCCAGAGGAAGGATTTCAGAAGGAAACAGCAAGTCAGAAAGCATCAGAGCAATCCATGAAGTGACAGGACGCATGGGTAATCTGCTGTGCTAGTACTTGTGGATGAGAAGGAGGGAATGGTGGGGAGAAGGAGGGATGAGTGAAAATGAGGTTGGAACTGAGGTGTGTGCAAGCTTACACATATCCTCTTCGTAGGCATCTCCACCTCCATGAAGTGTTGAAGTACATGTCAAAGAGTTTAAATTTTAACTCTAAATAAAAAAAAACTGCTCAAATAAATTGTGAGCATGGGAATGACATCGTACTAATGGACAGAATTTTAGAATATCTGGTATGATGCTAGCTGATGCTTGTGAAATTACGCTAAGCTGGTGCTTCTAATATTATCCATATTTACAGGGTACAAAACTGAGGCTTAGAAAGGTTTTAGGTCATACAATCAGTGAATGACAGAGCCAGGAAAATGAACAGTTTTTCCTGTGAGCTCTGAACCTATAGAATGGAAATAGAAGAGACTAGAAACAGGACATTCAAAGTGTAAACTGCAGTATTTCAGGAGAGGAAGAGAGCTAGCACCAGAGCAATGGTAGTGTGGATGAGCTAAACATGAACTAGTGAGCTGTCTATCAAGGATGGTAGATACCCCTCTGTCATTCTAGAAGGTGCTAAGGAATTGCATCCCATTATTTTGACATCACTTGTTTTCAGATTTTAAGGCATTGTTACCAAGTTGCCCATCTATTTGACTATTTGCAAGTAGAACATTCAAGGGTAAAAATTCATAACTACTAAAGAATGTTAAAACAAAAATATTGGAATTAAATACCAAAGCAGAATTTCAGAAAGATCTGAGCAACCTCAATGTTGCTGGAATGATGTATGGTCTGTTAAGTAATTTTCTCAATCATTTTTTTCACCGAGAACTCACTTTATTTCAGGCCCTGTGCAAAGTGATGGGGATAGAGTGATGGGATATAATTTGCCAAGAGCCAAATGGAGAATCAAGCTCTCCACATTATTTGGCAAATAATAATAAATAACAGTTCTTATTGGAGTGTGTAGGTGTGATGTTTTGTTAAAATATTTTTGAAATTATTCACTTAATACCTTTAATTCATACCTCATACTCCAGACTATGTTAATACTAGAAGCAAAGTCTCCATTATGCATTTTGCACATTTATGACAGAACAGATTGCAGCAAAAGACTCTGCTTCTGTGACAATGGCTTTGATTAACACCTATCAAAATAGAAACATCATTTGCTCACTTAAGCACTTGTTAAATTACCCAATCTGCTACTGAATTAGAAGCCAGAAGCCTCTATCTCCACACATACTGAGAGGACAATTGCCACCTCCCCTTTCCACCCCTGGCCATGAATGGCCCTTATCCACAAGGTATCTCCCGCCTATTCCATGTCAAGGTTCTAGGATTCCGTAGATTTAGGCCTTTCCTCTAGAGTGGCCTATGGTGTTTCAGCCCTACTGTTCCATGAATCAAGTAAAATATTCCGTAATGGAACGCACCGAAGAGCTATGCCAAACTCGGTCAAGTCTTCATCACCCAGGCCAACTATTGCACCATCGGCAAAGCAGAGGGAGAATCTGGATCCATAGGTCACATTGATGGAAAGGAGTAACCTTATAAAATTTCATTCAAGTGGTCCTCAGCCCTGACTCGCTCTGGGACTAGCACTTGGTACTGATACGCAGTTTTAGGAGAGCTGTAATTATTAGGATCTACTTTCTTATATTTGGGTAAATTCTTGTAATTTTCATTCTGGTTTTGCTCTCTGAAGCCACAAAGAAAAATTTCATGGTAACTAAATGACAGGCCTCTCCTGTCTGTTTCAGGTCTTCTTTCCCCTCAATTAAGCAACTAGGTTTGGGCGACACCATTTCCGGATTCCCCGTGTCATTTTGAACACTTTCTTCTTAACTTGCTCTAATTCTCCAGTGTTCCTCATTAAAATGGGGTACAAAGAACTGAATCTAGCACAGTATTCTAAAGGATATCTAACCAGTAAAAATTATAGGACAACATTAATTCTTTACTATTTCATTTCTGAAATCCAAAATATACTTTGTGTTAATCTGACAATCACATTGACAATTTCTAATATAGAACACTTGCCTCGGGGCCTTTGCACTGCTGTTCTGTCAGGAAAGTTTTTCCTCAGATATTTGCGTGGCTCTCTCTTCACTTCATTCTGTACAAATGCCTCCTCTTCAGCCACCCCCACTGAAACCCCGTTCCTCCTTCACTTTCTTACCCCTGTCCATGGTAGCGTTATTTGTAATTCTTTTATCTATTTATTATCTGTTTCCTTCACAAAATGTATGCCCCATGAGACAAGAGACCATTTTGTTCTCTGCTGCATCCCTCTGGCACAGGGAAGAGAGAGGCACTCAAATATTTGTTGACTAAATGAAAATTGAGTATGTGATCAACTATAATTTCTAGAACATTTTCTCATAAAATGCTATTAGATTAAGTCTTTGCCCATTCTTCATATGGCAAGTAATTTGATTTTATATTTACAAAATAGCTTATATTTATTGAAAATAATTAGGCAATACAGATAAGCAAAAGACTCACTTTTAATTCTATTATATCAACACAGTCTTTTAATACATAGTTTTTTTCTAAACTTTTCATTGGTATAGATTTTTCCTAAAATGATACCATAATTTACATAATTCAACCTGAATTTTTTTACTGTATATTTTTCTTATCAATATTTTTATTAAGTAAGACCACATAATATTTTACTATGCAAGTATATCTTAATTTAACACAATTTACCCAACCAACCATCAGGTGTCAGAAATCAAGACTATTTCTAATTTACTGTAAACTTGGTACTTATTGCATCAATATTATGGCTAAATTTATGGGATATCCATAATCATTTCCTTTGTATAAGAACTTATTGCATTAAGGAGTATAAAGTATATAGGACTGCTGCTAGGTATTATGACTATATTTAAATTTAAATTCTCAGGAATTTTTGCTTTTTGAGAGCTGGGAAAGAAGGCATGTATAGGCATAATATTTCTAGATGATTTAATTATATCTACCAAGCAAGGAAAACAGCATTAAGTTACAAGTTCTTTCTTTTGTCTGTCAAATTTATAATTTCTCCATTTGGCTTAAAGGAAAAATCAAACACATTTTTTTTCAAAAAAGTTTTGTTCCTTTTGTCCTGTTGATATATATATATATATATATATTTGTATCCAGAGTCTGTACCCAACATAAGCACCACTACTATAAATTTTGTACATTTGATGGGTAAATCTTCTGTCTTTATTTACAGTGGGTAGGGTTATGAAGTTTTTAACAGAGTAGATGAAATACAAAATAATGTTTTGAATCATTAGACATCTTATTAAAGATTTCTTTTTTATTTTGTTTTAATGACAATTGTTATGGATAAATTAAATAACTTAAGGAAGAGAGCTACAAAAATAAAGAATGAAGAGTTTATAAAGGAATTTAAAACAAAGTAAAATATAACAGAAGGCCAAATAGCTAACAATGATCTATTCCAATGAAGAGAAGTCCGAAGTATGGCTCAGTATCCAATAACGCTTACTGACAGTTCTAATTCATGTTCTTAGCTGCTGAAGGACTTCCGTAAGGCAAATGCTGATCCATATCTCCACTGAGGAAAGAAGAAGGCAGTCAAAGTACAGATCAAGGTTTTGATAAGAAAGAGCTCCTTATCGGTACAGAAGCTAAAGATCATATTGAAATATTCTGCTAGCGAACTTTATGTAATTCTTATATTAGCATTAAGAAGTTAAATAGGTTCATTGTAACAAAACTTATGACTACATAAGCACCTCCTCCCTCCTCTGCCACCACTAAAAAAATAAAATAAAAGCATCGTGGCTTAAAACAGTAAATTGTAACTTCTCAGTGTCTATAGGTCTGGATCAAGCTTATGTATGTGCATGTAGCCTACAGTTTTACTTGGGGCTGACTAGTGTATGGGCTCTATGCTGGGATGATTCCGTTCTGCTCCAGGTGGTCTCCAGCATGTTAGCATAGACTTCTTCTCAAGGAAAAGGCAAGATGCAAGAGAGGGGCAAGCATACACACCACTTTCCCAAGATTCTGCATGCATCATTTGTTATTGTTGCTTTTTTTTTCTTTATTGATTAAGGTATTACATATGTGTCCTTATTGCCCCATGGCCCCCCCCCCTCCACTCATGCCCTCACCCCCCTGTTGTCTGTGTCCATTGGTTAGGCTTATATGCATGTATACAAGTCCTTTGGTTGATCTCTTCCCCTTACCCCCACCCTCCCCTACCTTCCCTCTGAGGTTTGACGGTCTGGTCAATGCTTCTCTGTCTCTGGATCTGTTTTTGTTCATTTGTTAATGTCCAATTGTCTACAGCAAATCATATGACCAAGCCAGTCAGTGTGGAAGTCAATTATCAAGACCCGTGGATACAGAAAACAAAACCAAACTAAACCATGGCAATGAATGTTTTATAGTCATTTACACGAGGCTGCCTAGTGAAGTCTCTGGGTCATAGGAGGCCTCCAGTGGTTTTTAACTCTCTCTGAGTTCATTAGACCAATGTACCTTGATGGCCCGGGCATAGTCACACCTGAAGACAGAATGATTGTTTGAGGTGTCATGCAAGTTTATGACTCTATGAAAAGATTCCTGGAAATTAGTTTTTGTAACTGCTGGCAATTGACAAGATATATATGAATATATTATGGCTCAATTTCAGCATTTTATTATGGGCCCATATTGATAATAGAGATTTTTAATGCTCTCATTTGATTTTAAATAAATAAATAATATATATATATATGATACAAATTTATATATA
>NW_005371541.1:175212-182780 GCF_000412655.1 Myotis brandtii
TGATTTCTGTGTTTGACTATAATAGAAGGTAAAATAGAAAACTATAGCTTCTTAAAAATATTATGAAGTGTACTTTCTTCAACTTTGCCTAATTATTTTATATAGATCTTAGCAGTGGGCAATATCCGCTAAGGCCATACCCAGAATAAACAAACAGGGCTAAAGAAAAACAAAGGAATATCTCTAAATTAAGTGTCTGAAAAGCCATGTGTTTGGAAAAGCCAAGGAGATAGTTATTGGCTGAAAACATTTTTTTCAATTTCCAAAAACTGACATAGAAACAAACTGGTAATATTTTTTGGAGAGCTGTGTGTGGAATAAAGAAGATACCACTTTTCCTCCCTGCCAGACTTTAGTTAAAGAATGGGTGAACTTGACTGGTTCACACCATGGTTATTAATCTGGAGTTTGTGAAACAGGACCATTGTTGGTCGAAAGAGAAGAGAAAAAAGGTTAATTTGTCAGCTCCTCTGGATGCAGAAGAATTGCTTTAAACCTGTCTTGGTCTTAGAGTTGTGGCTGTTCCTGCAGTAAATAAATTGTGTCCTCTCTCTCCTTAGGCACCATAATAATGAAAATATGCACATTACTTTCTATTACTCCTGAAAAATCCTTTGTGGGAGTCAAGTCACATGGCATTATTCCAAATTTAAAGATGAGGAAATGGAGGATGAGATGCAATCAAGTAACTTGCTCAAGGTACATAGCTAGTTGGGGCTCTTAGAAATCCCAACTCCAGGTTTTCCTTTCTACAGCATACTCTCTGTCCCCACATAGGTTCCCACTCCTGCTGAGGCATGTGGTTGGCTTCCCTGGTCACTTTATGGAGGGAAGTGGAGGTTTAGGAGGAGAATCAAGCAGCATTGAATAAATATACTGAGAAAAGAAAAACAAAATCAAGATAGTAAACTACAAGAATTGAGAGCAGATGAATTGCTTTGAGAACTTCATTTTAAAGCACAGTTTGGCCCGTGTTTGGTTTTAACACAAGCAGATGAGCACCTATGATTTAATAGTCACCCTTTTATATATTTATGATGCTTGCTTGTCTCTTGCAGATTTGATATTGCAACTTGGAAGCTAAATTTAAATTAAGGAATTCAATAGTGCATTTTAAGAGAGTAGATCAAGAATAATGTATCTTTTCGGGTACAGTCTGTCTGGTTCTTGAGAATGGTTGATGAACTAGTCTGTGTGTAGCTGTAGGGATCAGAAAACATTGCCTGAGGAAGGGAACCCTGGATGTGCATGATGAGCCTGAAGCCTCCTCAGTGAGCCTGCGCAGAGCAGCCTCTCTGCTAGCGTGAAGTCAGCATGGTGTTTGGTATGTGCTCCCATGTCCCAGAGGGATCAGAACTGTAACACACAATATGTTCCCTGAAAACTGGCTCCAGAAGGAGAAACTGTCATCCTAATTATGTCACAGAAATCAGGGACTGTGCTGATCACTGAAGTCATCACCTACTGGTGAGTTGAATTTGATCACATTTTCATCTCAGCTTTGGTCACTTGAGGTGTCCCTTCAAATAGCCTAGAAAATACTGGAACATACATATCCCCCTGGCTGAGGGAAGAAGAAAAGTTTTCTAGTCTTAGCCACCTACATCTTGCAGCCTCTGCTTCAATATACTATAGCATAGTGTTTGTAGATATTTTGCCAAAAGTAATGATTGGGTTCACTAAGATCAACCACACTTTTCTGGATCTACAGGCTTCACATTGGATATCATCCACTTTAAAGCTGTGGTATCTTCTGCTCCTGCTAATCACTTTATTCCTCTTATGGGTTTTCAACTCATTTGTCTAAGACTACTCAGCTTATAATAAATAGGCTTTGACTTTTCCTGATCGTAGATCCCAAGCTAATCTAAGGAATTAGGAAATTGGCAGGAGAGACTAATAGAAATTTTTCTATTTCCAATGATGGACAGTATGAGCCAGCCCTTACACAGCCTTTACCAAGTACCTACCACTGCTGAAAGTGGTTTCCATATATCAACTCTCTCAATCCCCAGAAGAACTCTATACCCCATTTGCTACCACTATCCCATGAGACAAAGCACAGAGAGCTGAGATAAGGTATTCAAGGTTGCACAGATAGTGACAAATCTGGGATTTAAACCTGGATTGTCTGTCTCCTGAGCTTTTGCTTTTGACCATTCTGCTACTCCTTTTCCCTCCATGAACAGAGTCAGTCACCCACAAATTTCTACTTGGTGTCTATATTCAGGCTCCTCTATTCCTATAATGTCCTTCATAATCTGTGCCTCCTAAAGTCAAGTTCAATGATCACTTCCTTTGTGAAGCCTTACCTAATTCCTCCTAGCCTCTGTTCTTTTGTCTCTCCTTATGACATTTATCACTTGGTACTTTTGTCACTGTATCTAATCTCTTTACTCTGAAATATAGTCAGCTCTTTGAGGAATAGGAATATCAAGTCTTTTTTTTTAAATCCTCACCCAAGGATATTTTTCCATTGATTATTTTATAGAGAGTGGAAGAGAAATGGAAACACAGAGAGAAATATCAATGTGAGAGAAACACATCGATTGGTTGCCTCCTGCACTCACCCCAACCAGGGAAGAAGCCTGCAATGGAGGTACATGCCCTTGACCAGAATCAAACCCGAGACCCGCCAGTCCACAAGCCAATGCTCTATCTACTGAGTCAAACCAGCAAAGGCTCATGTCATATTTTAAAAATACTTGTAGATCCACAGTGTCTAGGAGAATGCAACTTACATAATGAGAACTCAGTACATATTGTTTTGGACATGAATGAATGAGGATGTTTGGAGATGCTTGTTGATAAATAAGTCAGTTGTAAGTTTTCCTTAACTATTTTATTTAGTGTCAATATCTGGTATAATAGGCAGTATTTCTATTAGATAGTTGTTGGACACTTCAATGACTCTAGGCAGCTGGGTCTCTGTTTATTTTAAAGCATTATTGAAATGAGAAAATGGACAACCTTGACTTAGGTGAATTCATATTGTTTCTTTGATCTTGAGTCTGTTGTTTTTGGATCTTAATTAGCTATAACCCTCAGTAAATCAGCAGTGCTCTGTGGGTTATTAAACAGGAAAATAAATGATTTGGTGTAGTTCCTTTATGAATCTCACAGAGTATCTACATTACTCATATTTCAGTAGGTGTCATTATTTTCTGTTAACTAACCTGAAATAATGACATTATGTGCACATTATGTGAGACCCCAGCCATAGATATTTCTCTAAACACTTATAGTATTAGACATCTTTTCATTATTTTCTCTGCACTGGAGTGTTCTGTTTTCTCTGCTACTGATCGGGGTATTCATGACTGAATGGATTCATTATTGAAAAGGAAACATGCTCCTGTGCTCCTTTTGCGCATTGCCTGGATGCCTCAACAGTCTCATTATTTGGTGAGTGACTTGTAGAAATATTTAACTCATCCTGTTTGACAGATGTCACGTGCTCATCAATGATAATGAAAGGGCTTTCCTATACTGACAAGTTTGCAATGGTTTCACTCCGACTGCAGCGCTGCCTGCGGTGAGATTCTGTTTTAATCATAGCCATGTTTGGATCAAAAGTGTTGAATAGTTTGACCTTGATAAGAAGCTCTACAGAGTACATTTATAAGGTTAAAAAAAAGAGGAAAGATTTACATCAGGTCAAAGCTAATTGAAGTTGGTATTTCCTTACAAATCCATCCCCTATCATTCCAGCTTATGACAGAATAGATGAACTATTTTGAGGAGAAGGAAGGTCAATGCTATATTCAATTTACTGCCATAGGTGAGCTTCCACTTGGGGACTTAATTTGAAGAGGATTTTAATAAAGAAGAAGAGGTGCCTTATAAATGTCTAGGTCAACATAGCACGTTTAAAAAATTACTTTTGCCTGTGCAATCCTTTTATATTTAAATAAGGAAATTTCAGACATAGGCTCAGTGAAAAGAGGCTTGGTCTTCATTTTGATTTCTTCTGAGTCTTATTTTCAAACATTTTATAATCTACATCTCCAAAGCCTCTCAAGCATATGCCCCTGTAAGGACTACAATACTCTGCAGCCAGCGCATGTCATTGTGCATATCCTACTTGTTGTAATGGCCTTTTTTTTCTTTTATATAGGCCCTATTTTATACATAGGACAGAGATTGTGTTTTTCTCACATTGTATTTGTAGCACCTAGCACAGAGCCTGGGCCATAGTAGCCAATAGAAAACAGCTGAATTAATTAATTTATTAATGATAATAATAATGCCACATTCATTCATAGAATGAATTTCACTTCATAGAATGAGTTTCAATAAAGAACATTTTAATAACTAATTCTCTTTCACAAAATACAACGATTCCAGTTCCTAGTCATTGTATTTTTCTTTTTTAGTGGCTCTACCATGACTCAACTGATGCCCAAGTCAAGGGCATGTTTTTCAATTCTCCCCAAAGTTACAGACCTTTAAAGTGATAATATTGGGCTGTGTCTCCAAGGAAAGTCAGTGCTGAAGACATGCCATGTCTCTGTGGAGATGGTGAGATTAACTCTTTGCTCCACTTTGCCATTTTGGTATTAAAGGTCAAACAAAACATCTCTGATCTTTCACAAACTATCCTCACATCTAGCAAAGTTCCCCAAGAGAACAGTTCTTCATCCCTACCTGAAGCTCCTCTCTCCATCCCTTTTAGATACATATCCATGGTGCTGGGCTAGGTACGAATATCTGGTTCCAATCCCGTGCTCTATGCTGCCTTCTTATCCTGACCCCTCCCCAGGCATCAACTCACATATTTCACTTTTTCTTTAGTCCTAAATAGACATTTATTTCCTTTTTAATTACCTTTTTGCCTTTCCATCTTCCTTCTTTCATTCATGCAGTCATTCATTCAACAGATAGGTTTTTGGATAAATATTATGTACCAAGCACTATAATAAATTCTGGAGATACATTGAAGAACAAAACAGATGAAATGCCTATAGTATATATTTTACAGTTCTGTTCACTTGTAGATGCCCAGATTCTACTTAAGACTTAACTAACCATGCTAAGTTCTAAAGCATGACACATGTTTTTGTCTGTCTTGCTGAGACCTCAGCACTCAGAAAACTTTCTTCCCATGCAGTGCTTAATTAGTTCAAGACATTTATTATGCAGTTTGAAGATTTGTAAACACATTAGGAATAGGCAGAGAGTAAGGAGGAATGAAGCTGATTACAAGAACCTTCTCTTAGGCACGGGAGACAAGAAGAAAAAAGTATATAGGGATATGAGCAAGACTATTTTATTATGATTAGGGATACTCATCTCCTGAAAATTCCAATCAAATTTGGGGAAATAGAGGTGGACTCAGTTAGGAAACCAGGAGACAGTGAAGGACTAGTGTGTGGAAAAAAGAATAACAGAAGGAGCTGGGCCTCAGAGGCCAACTCTAAGGCACAGACTGTCCCTTCATGGAAAGGTTGAGGAAATCTGTCCAAGAACCTACAGAATCACCAATTGATGAGCTCTCTGAAAAAAACAATGATATACTTAATAGAATGAATTTCAATTTTCTACAAAGCCCAAATTCCTGAAATATTTTTAAAAGGTACTTGAAAGCAAGGTGACCTATTTGCCAACAGTTCCAGTCAGTCATGGAGAGATGCCATTTTTGAAGAGTGACTCATCAAAAGAAAAATTAACTAAGTAGCTGCAAACAGTAAAGAGGAATGATGATCACCCATGAGTAATCAATGTTCCCCAAGAACTGAACATAGGAGGTACAAAAGGAACTCCTTTGCAAAAATCCTGTTCTAACTGCTACCATTTCCCTTTTTTGAAAGCATTTTTTGCAAATGGGAAGATGGAAAGATCAATCAACTACATTGCAGGAGACAACCCTGAATAACACTAAGAGTTGGATTTTTCCTAGCTTTAACTCTTGGAAGCTGCTCAACTCACTAATCACTCAGAGAAGTAGGCTATGGCCCAAGGCTGTGAACTATTAATCAATTTCCTAATGGCTATGTCACTGAAAGGAAGCATTATATGGTGCTCAGAGCCAAGGATATTCTTTATGCAAATAAAGTATATAATCAAAGATAATTACTTATAGGAAAGTTCTCAGGATCATATTCATCTCAGACAGAATTTTTTTGGTCCCATTAAAATACTTTAAAACAATATAGTGTTCTAATAGTACTCCTTAAATTTTCGCTTTTTAAAGAAAAACATATAGTAGTTTCTCAATAGATCAGGTACTGAAAAATAAATAGCACAAATAAGTATTAGGTCTCCACATGGCTCAGTGTATAGAATCACAGTACAGAAACAAAAGTCAACTACTTAATGGTAATATAAACTTTTTAATGGCTTAGCTGAATGTGATAATATGCCAATAAAGTAATTTTATTTTTTCTTCCATATTTGCTCTATGGGATTATTTTTTTTCCATACCCCTGAATGAAAACTTAGATTCATTCCATAGCTTTTTCATCTCGTTTAGTTTTAAGAACTGTTCATCTCAGTAATTAAAATGTCTAGTCATCAGCATCATAATAAAAACCCTGATATGAAGACACTTAGAGCTACTCCCCTCCTCCTGGCTTGCACTGCATCAGATTTGGAAGCCTCACAGGGATAGAGGAATGCCGTTGGCTTCTTCCACTGTCTTTGGTTAGATTCCTGCCTTTTCAGTAGCTGAGACCTGACCCTTTAAGGTACATCTAGGGAGATAAGGGATCTGGAGAGAAGGGTCACAGTCTTAAGTGGCTGGGCGGTCACCATATGTCACTGGCTTTTCTGTGTTTGAGGGAGATTAGAATTGGCTTGTTGTCTCAGGACTGATAATATGCTTCTCCCTGAGGTATAATAAAAAGTAAATATTTGGCAATTTTTTTTTTCAGTTCCTGGCACATAGCTCCTAAAACCTTGGAATATTTGAAGTGATGAATGTCTTCTTATGCTAATGAGATGACTGGTGATTAGGGACCCCTAGATAGCTTCAGAGTTGGGGCTGGTTACCAGATAGAGCAACCATGATGAGAGGATTGGAAATTTTAGCCCCCTCTCCCCACATGCTCCCTACCTCCCTTCTCCACTTCCCCAGGGAGAAGAGATGGAGACTAAGTTCAATCACCAGTGGCCAATGACTCAAGCAATCATGCCTACCACTGAAACCTCCATAAAAACCCATGTTAAGAGACCTTCCAAGTTGATGAACCCACGGAGGTGCTAGAATAGCATGGATGCTCTGTGCCCTGCTCTCCATACCTTCTCCTAGGCATCTCTTCCATTTGATAGTTCCTAAGTTGTATCCTTTATAATTAAAAGGCAAAAGTAAGAAAAGTTATTTCTTGAATTCTGTGAGTCATTCTAGTGAATTATTAAATTTGATGAGGGAACCTGTGATTTTATAGTCAGCTGGGCAGGCATGTGGGCAGCTTATGCACACCATTTGCAACCTGCATCTGAAGTGGGGGCAGTCTTATGGGACTGAACCCTTAAACCTGTGGAGTCTGACACTAACTTCAGGTAGCTAGTGTCTGAATAGATTCAAACTATTGGATATGCCGTTGGTATCACAGAATTGAAAAACTGGT
>NW_005371541.1:188315-247844 GCF_000412655.1 Myotis brandtii
GGCATCTCTTCCATTTGATAGTTCCTAAGTTGTATCCTTTATAATTAAAAGGCAAAAGTAAGAAAAGTTATTTCTTGAATTCTGTGAGTCATTCTAGTGAATTATTAAATTTGATGAGGGAACCTGTGATTTTATAGTCAGCTGGGCAGGCATGTGGGCAGCTTATGCACACCATTTGCAACCTGCATCTGAAGTGGGGGCAGTCTTATGGGACCGAACCCTTAAACCTGTGGAGTCTGACACTAACTTCAGGTAGCTAGTGTCAGAATAGATTCAAACTATTGGATATGCCGTTGGTATCACAGAATTGAAAAACTGGTTGTTGGTGTGGAAAACCTTGATTTATGTTTTTTTAAAATATATACTTTTATTTATTTCACAGAGGAAGGGGTAAGGAAAGAGAGATAGAAACATAAATGATGAGAACGAATCATTGATTGGCTGAATATGCCCCGACCAGGAATCAAACAAACTGTGACCTCCTGGTTCATAGGTTGATGCTCAACCACAGCCAGACTGATTATGCATGTTAAACTGAGACATGTAGCATATGACCTCCCCATGAGACTCTTACCCTAGGTGCACACAAGTTTGGAATGGGCCTCCCAATAAATGTAAATTCTATTTTCTTCTTTGGTTTAGATTTGAAGGATCTTCTGTGAAAGATTCCTACCAAAGTGGACACCAATATCACAAAGTTATTTTCCTTTGCTTTTTGATTCCATATCAATAGGTTATAGCACCTCATCATTTAATACGATCACCTAATATGCTGTGTGATACGCTTATGTATTATTATGTTAATTTTCATTGCTTGTCTTCTCATCCTCTGCTTACTGCCTCTACTAGAATTTGGCCTCTATGAGGATGTCCTAAGTATTAGAACAGTACTTGGAACATAGTAAGTACACAATCAATATACCTAAATACAAGAAATTTTGCATCAGGTACCCTTTGACTGGTGAGATTTAATGGTGATTTTAATTTATTACTTATATTTTTACAAGTCTTACAAATTTTCTTTAGTAAACACACCTACTGCAATAATAAAATAATATAATGAGTGTATAAAATAATGTTAATCCTATCCTTAAACACTTTTATGTTTCTTAAATAATAAATATTATTGTGCCCATTTAATAGGTGATGAAACAGGACTGATTCTAACAGTTTCAGCTTATGAAAGGTTTGGTGTTTCTCATGTTCTCCCCAGGGCCTTTGGGCCTGACAGAAACATGACTGTTTCCACATGAGATAGGTTTGTGTGTCTGCACCTGAGTTGCAACTACTCTGGCTGGTTTCCCCAGGCCCTTCAGCCCAAAGAGATCATATAATACAGAGCACACCTGCCATGTGCTCAGCACATATATCAAATAGGTGTAACATGTTCTCAAAAAATTAGGGTTGGCACGCAGAAGAATTTTGAGTCAGAGATTTTGCTGGTTTTGGCACGCACTCACAAAAAGGTTGCCCACCCCTGCCCTAGGTGCACACAAGTTTGGAATGGGCCTGCCAATAAATGTAAATTCCATTTCCTTTTTTGGTTTAGATTCGAAGGATCTTCTGTGAGAGATTCCTACCAAAGTGGACACCAATATCACAAAGTTATTTTTCTTTGGTCTTTGACTCCATATCAATAGGTTATAGCACCTCATCATTTAATAGTATCACCTAATATGCTGTGTGATATGTTTATGTATTATGTTAATTTTCATTGCTTGTCTTCTCATCCTCTGCTTACTGCCTCTACTAGAATTTGGCCTCTATGAGGATGTCCTAAGTATTAGAACAGTACTTGGAACATAGTAGGTACACAATAAATATACCTAAATATAAGAAATTTTGCCTCAGGTACCCTTTGACTAGTGAGATTTAATGGTGATTTTAATTTATTACTTATATTTTTACAAGTCTTACAAATTTTCTTTAGTAAACACACCTACTGCAATAATAAAATAATATAATGAGTGTATAAAATAATGTTAATCCTATCCTTAAACACTTTTATGTTTCTTAAATAATAAATATTATTGTGCCCATTTAATAGGTGATGAAACAGGACTGATTCTAACAGTTTCAGCTTATGAAAGGTTTGGTGTTTCTCATGTTCTCCCCAGGGCCTTTGGGCCTGACAGAAACATGACTGTTTCCACATGAGATAGGTTTGTGTGTCTGCACCTGAGTTGCAACTACTCTGGCTGGTTTCCCCAGGCCCTTCAGCCCAAAGAGATCATATACAGAACACACCTGCCCTGTGCTCAGCACATAGGCAAATGGAGTAATCAGACCGCAATTTCTTGTCAGATACTTAATCTGTGCTCAGTTCACACTGGAAAAGAGGATCCTCTTCTGTATAGAGTATTCAAGTCAATCAAGGTGTCATTTTTAAAAACCCGTCTTAAAATAGAAGGGTGATAAAGTAGATAATTGTGTATATTGTGCTTGTTTTAAAAAATCTGTGTTTTTGGTGACAACAAAGCAGCTGAATGAATATGTTACAGTTAAGAAGCTGTGACTGAGTGTGGGCATTGGGGCTGAGCAAAAGCTTGGCCTTGTTTTCCTTTGACTGTCAAGTATTAGGCTGTGTTGAAACATCTCAACTGTGGGCACTATAAATAAACAAGCATCTGTCCAAGTGATAGTTGACTGAGCTTTGCAATTTTCACCTATGTGTTTGGCCATCACAAGCTATCACAGAATATAGATATTTATGATTAATACAACTATTATTTGACTTTAAATATAATCTTGATAGACATAAAACTAGATTTAAGTTGTCTTTATTTTAGAAACATAGATAGTACAAACTTGCCATTGTTCTTGGAACTCTTTTTGCATTTTATTAACCATTGGTTACTCAAGAAATAAGAAAAATATTTTTCAGCATGCTTTTTGAGGTATTTCATAGTATGAAGGTGAAATGTTTATGTTTTAGTAACCTCAATTCTAGTTTTAACAGAATCATATAATTCAAACTGAATTGAAAACCAAAGCTCTAGCACATTTTAATCATGTGCAAATATTATTCAGTTTCATATTATTCTAAAAAAATTAAAACATTAACTCATTTGCAAGTGTAGCCCACAAATCACCGTATTTATGAAACTGAATGCAATTTCTTTATTTAAAAGAAATTTTTCTTTCTTTAAAACTGTAATATATGCCCAGACCTGAACTAGGTGTTGCATGTAGAGTGGGAAGAAAACAGAGCAGTTTTCATCCTCAGAGAGCTTATGTTCAACAGTCATGGAACACACATACAGATATATGTGGCAAAAGTAGGTTTACAGTTGATCATAATAAATAAAAAAATGATTAATAAATAAATGATAATATAAGAACAAACTGTGTTTTGCATACTCACAACTATAAACCTACTTTTTCCCACCCCTGTATTTGTTATTGCAGAAGTAGATGAGTATGAAAAAGAAGTATAGTGAGAAAGACTGATAGTTGGTATAATTAAATGGTGAGACCTATAAGAAGGAGACATTTAGAGTTTCCAACTGACAGGTGTTAGCCTGGCTAAGTGTTGTCCGGGTGGAAGAGGTACGCCTGGCATCGCCCTTTCAAGGCTGAAGGCCCAGAGGCCCCGAGGCCTGCACCATTTGGCTTGTTGGAATTGAGATAAAGTCAGTGTAGTGTAGTTTCTGTGCGGTGGATCTATTTAGAACATTCCAGAAGTAAATCTGTCAGATGCTGCATTGAAGAACAATGGGATAGAGAATTGGGTGATCTTTTCCTTAGGAGTGTGCTCATTGCATTTTTTTAAAACTGCATTTTGTCATGCTTCAAATAGCAGGAGTGTGTGTTGAGGGTGTTGATTCAAATCATTGTGAATATGTTCTGTAATTTGGTCACATTTATTAACGTGTTCAGTGCTTGATAATATGGATTATATTTACAAACTTAAAGGGGAGAGTAAAAAACACCAACAGAGCTGACTATGCTATAAGGAAGAATACTAAATAGGAGCATAAGTAAAAAATGCCATTAATTCTGATTTTGAAAAGGTGGAGGGTTGGCAGGAGGCGTGGGGTGGTAGGAGAGGAATCTGTTCATGGTTTGCCAATATAAATTATAACATGCTCCCAATAAAAGGGAATTTAAGAAATGGGACCAACTGAGAAAACCCCTGGTCAGGAAGTGTCCTAAATCAAAGTCAGACTTCATGGTCAAGGTCATACATCCCTACCATACTACATGGATGCCGAGGGCAGGGTCCATGCCTACCATAGGTAGACACTGAGTAAGGGTTTGTTGAATGATTGACAGGAACCCTATCTCCTTTCTTTTAAGTAATTGGGTAACACTGGTGGTACTTAGTCCTGCATGGGACCACATGCATGTTGAGGCCTGGCATTAATTATTAACAACATCTTTGGCATCAGCTATAATAATCATGACTAACCTGAACATAGCAATTTATACATAACAGTAGATTTTAATGTCTGAACATTGATTTATTTTCCCCTCACTTTTGTAAAAGCCATTTTGTCTTTGCCAAAAGTAACATATGGTCATAGTTTAAAAAGTTAAGTGGTACTATTAAGCTTATAATGAAAAATAAGTGTCCTCACCCAATGACTCCCTCCAACCAATTTCCATCTCTACAAAAGTAATTGGTTTTAACTTATTTTTTACTGTTTTTGGTATTTACCCACATAAATCTAAGTAACATGCTTACATTGCTATTTCTTGGCTTTTCCATTTTAAATATTATCCATTGACTTCTTATGGGAGAAGATGAAAATTTAACTTTTTAACTCCCTCCTCCTTCCTCCTATACACATAAACATTCTCATGTAAACACTTCCCCTCTCCTTAGCCTGGCAATACAATTAAATAAAAATTTTAGTTTACATCAATATATTTGATTTATTGCTATAAAATTTAAGTGTAATTCCCAGTTTTTTATTTATTGTACCATGTATTGTATCATGCATTACTCCTTAAATTTTTAGGTTACATCAATATATTTGATTTATTACTATAAAATTAAAATGTAATTCCCAGTTTTTCTATTTATTGTACCATGTATTGTATCATGCATTACTCCTTTTTTTGTACAAGTCTGCATGGAGTAAATAATTGCCTTATATTTTAATGACTTAATTTTCTATGAATCTATCACTAATTAATTCCCAAACTTTTGAACAGAACTTGAAGGTAGTTATTAATATATTCAGACTCATCAAGCAGCAGATAATTTTCCCCCTAGAGGGACTTATTCCTGCAATGATTTAGTCTCTTTTCCACTCTCATCCAGCAGATGTGTAGACCTGCTGCCTGTGGGGTCATACCATCAACTTCACCTACTCCCTCTCTTCGGGGTTCCTTCCTTTAGTTCCTGAATCCCATTTCTGTTTTGCCTCTCTTTTGTGGCAGCACATTCTTCAGTAGCTTCCCCAGAAGGACTACATGAAACTCTTGAGCTAATGTTTATTTATCATGATAGACTAGCATGGTTTCTCAACCTCAGCACCATTGACATTGGGGCCAGGTAATTTTTTTGTTGTTGTGGGAGGCGGTCCTGTGTGCTGTAGGGTATTTAGTGCCACCCCCAGTCCCTACCTACTACCCAGGAGCACCTCCCTCAGTTGTGGTAACCAAAGATGTTTCAAGACATTGCCACATGTCCCCTGGGGAGCAATTTCAACTACCAGGTTTTAGAAACTAATTAACCCTTAACTTTCAGTTGTTGAACCCAGCAAATGTCTGTTGCTCATTCATGGCTACATGTGCCCTGAGGGTTGGCACAGTGCTCTGTTCCTCAGATGAATTTGTAAAATGATTTAAGAGCCCGAGGTGACAGACATGCAACCATCTTTCATTGACACAATAGTTACATTCTAAAGTCAAAGGATTGGGGAGCAGGGAGATTTTCACCATCTCAGTTCAGAACTGACAGACTGTATTTCTTACATTCCATTGGCTAGTATGAATCACATACCCATTCTTAATTTCTAGGAATAAAAGGAAAAATGATCTCTACCACATCTTACACTTCTAAAAACAATCTTCTTTTCATGTCAATAGTTTGGTGGTGTTTAGAGTTTTCCATAAGAAAGCAATTTTGTGATATAAATACCCTTTTTTCAGATGAAGAAACTTCCTCAGAGAGCTGCAGAGCTACTAAGTAGTAGAGCTGAGATGGGACCAGTTGTCTGACTGGTCCCTGCACCTGTTTCCTTTCCTCCTGGGCTCATAGATAGACTGCACTTGCCAGCCTTTCCTCAGCACATGGCAGCATGTGTCACAGAAAGCATTTTTTTGGCCAGAATGGAGCAGAAGTGACACATGTCTGGTCCATAACTGTATTCCATGCACGATTCCCTATTCTCTTTTCTCTCCTGTGATGAAACCCAGAATCCATGATGAAAGGGTTTCAGAATCCATTTTGAGCTTGAGTCTCAAAATGATGCCATGAGACAGATGCTTGCTCCCACTTCATTGGACATTGAATGATTACATTAAAAAAAAAAACAACACCTTATAGTGTTAAGTCACTGGAGGGTTTTTTTAAAGTTTTGTTTTTAATTCTCACCAGAGGATATTTTTTCCATTGATTTCTAGAGAGACTGGAAGGGAAAGAGGAAGGGGGAGAGAGAAAAACACAGATGTGAGAGAGACACATAGATTGGTTGCCTCCTGCACACACCCCTATCAGGGCTGGGGAACCTGCATCTGAGGTACGTGCCCTTGACTGGGAATAGAAGCCCCGAGCCTTGGGTCCTCATGCCAAGTATCTAATCGCTGAGCAACTGGCCAGGGCAAGTCACTGAAGTTTGGACATTTGTGATTTTACCAGTTGGATTTATTTCCCCTAATAGAACACTGGATACTAGAAGTAAAGTGCTGCTATAACAAGAACTTGAAAAAGTATCTTTAATTTACTGGTTAGAAGGCAAATGGCATGAAACTCATGGCAGAAGTCAAAGCTTGACCCACATTCTGTGGTGCCAAACATTTGTTTCATGTAATAAGTTGGAAGACAGACAATATACCTCCTATGCCAGCAGCTCTAGGGAAAGTGATTGAGAACTTAAGTGTTAGTATATGCATAAATTATTACAGATGAGAATTTGCCAGTTTGCCAACAGAATTGAAAGAATATAAAGAATCCAGAAATATAAAATATTGAAGGACTACAAAATATAAAATATATAAGGACTACAAAAACCAATTGCTTCTAGAAGACACATTTGAGAAATAGCTTGAGCAATTAAATTTCATGAAGATCAAGCCTTGGGGCAAAGAACAGATTAAAATGCATTTTAGCCTAATAGCCTCAAGGCAGAAGGGAAATGAGGAATGATACATCAAATAAAACAGATTAGAAAGCTATGTTTAGAAAAGAGCTTTTGAATTAAAACTCTCAACAAATTAGGTTGAAAAGGAATATAATTCAACATAATAAAGACCATATATGATAACCCTATAGCTAACATCATACTCAACTGCAAAAAACTAAAAACTTTTCTTCTAACATTAGGAACAAAACAAGGAGGCGACTCTCATCACTTCTGTTCAGTATAGTACTGAAAGTCCTAGTTAGAACAATTAGGCAAGAAAAAATAAAAGGCACCCAGTTTAGAAAGAAGTAAAAGTGTCTCCATTTTCTGGGAACATGATTTTATATATAGAAAACCTTAAAGACTGATTTAAAAAAAACTGTTAGAACTAATAAACAGCTTCAGTAAAGTTGTAGAATAGAAAAGTAACACACTAGTGTATTTCAATACACTAACAACAAACTATCAAAAAATAAAAAGAAAAAAGAAATTTAGAACACAATCTCATTTATAATAACACCAAAAACACTTGGGAATAAATTTAACCAAGGAGGTTACACAGAAAACTATAAAACACTGATGAAACAAATTGAAGAAGACATGAATAGATGGTAAAATCCAGTGTATATGGATTAGAAGAATTATATTGTTAAAATGTCCATCCTCCACAAAGTGATCTACAGATACAATAGAATTTCTATCAAAATTCCAATAGTATTTTTCACCGAGTTAGAAAAAAAAATCCTAACATTCATATGATACCACAAAAGACCGTGAATAGCCAAAGCAATCTTGACCAAAAAGAGTGAAGTTGGATTCATCATACTACCTGACTTCAAAATATATTGCAAAGCTCTAGTAATGAAAGGCATTCAATCAGACCATTAAACCAATGGAACTGAATAGAAAGTCCAGAAATCATCCACCCATGTATGGTCAATTGATTTTCAACAAAGATGCCAAGAACAAACCATGGGGAAAGGAAATAAATGGTGTTGGGAAAACTGGTTTTCCACATGTGGAAGAAAGAAATTGGACAATTATCTCACTCCATATACAAAATTAACTGAAAATAGATTAAAGATGTAAATGTAAAACATGAAACCATTAGAATAAAACATAGGGAATAAGCTTTTTAACATTGGTCTGGGCAATGATTTTTTTAGATATGATCCCCAAAGCACAGGCAACAAAAACAAATGTTGACTAAAAGGATTGCATCATATGAAAAAAAAATCAACACAGCAAAGGAAACAATCAACAGGGTGAAAGGACAACCTACAGGATGAAAAAAAATATTAGTGTACCATACATCTGAGGGGTTAATAGCCAAAATATAAAGGTAACTCAAAAAAACCAATTACAACAAAACAACCCAAAGTATAAAACAGGCAAAGGACCTAAATATACATTTTTCAAAAGAAGGCATACAAATGGCCAACAGATATGAGAAAAGATGCTCAATATCAGTAATCATTAGGGAAATGCAAATTAAAACCACAATGAGACATCACTCCACACCTGTTCAAATAGCTATTATTAAAAAGATAAAATATTATGTGTTAGCAAAGATGTGGATATATGGATATATTGAATGCCTCATTCACTATTATGATGTCCCACACAACACTACTTTTGCTTTACAACTAAGAAAGGAGTCGTTGGCTCATATATTTGGAACTCACTGACTCACCATATACCAAATCACCCAGAAGTAGCTAAGCAGGTTGATTGGTAAAAAAGAATATTGAAATGGCTGAAAATACCTTGCAGGCTTGAGATAGGTCCAATCCAATTAGATATATTCTTGGAGCTTCTTACTGATTTATGATTCTCTTATAACAAGAATATAAAAGTCTTGGAATGAAAAGGGTGGAAAGAAAATGACTCTTTTTTTATTTTTTCATCAAAGTGAAAAACTATGACCAGGCAAGAAAGTGAGAAAAATACAGTTAATCTGAACCACAGAATAATGTGCACAAAACTAGGACCAAGAGGAAAGCTGCTTAAAAATCAATTGTTTAAATTGTTTTTTCTGAATTTAAAAATATGTATAAGTTATATATGTATGCTGAGTATCCAAATAGTGCCATTTAGTGTTGAATCTGAGCACTGTGCCTGCCCATTTAGCCCTTCACCATACGTAGGACCTAGTTTATAGAATCGATTTAGCCAGTGACTGGCATTCACCCAAGATTTGGAAGGTGAGAGGGAAAGATAAACCATTATCTTCTGGCAACAGCTCCTGACAGACACATGGTCAGACAGTAGATATAAAGTTTGCAGTGGCTTCCTGGTGAACTCTGCAAAACACCTGCTTCTATGCTGTAAGCAACGGAGTCCATGGGTGTCAACTTCCCTGCTTTCCTGCCCTTTTTGAGTTTCTAAAAATCAGCAGTCACTTTCTTGACCTTTTCCCCCCTCCAGTTCTTCCAAACGTTTGTAGGCACTTAATTTACTCTCTTAATTCTCTTCCTACCAAAAATAGCTATAGGGATTTCTGGTCTTCTGACCAACCGCTGATAAATATCTGATTTTTGCTTTTTTTCTCTACTATACCACCCTATGCCTATCCTGTGGTTAGCTCTGTGGGACGGGATTTAGGAGACCAGATAGAAGACAAAGCAGCTATGTGTGGTAACTACTTGCTATGGAGCAGAACAACCGAAATTTAGGGGCAAACAGCAACAACCGTTTTATCATGCTCACAAATTCCATGGGCCAAGAATTTTGACATGAAACAGCAACGTGGCTTGTTTCTTCTGCTGCATAACATCTTGGCCTATGTGGGAAGGCGCATCAACTGGAGGTAATGCCACAGCTGGTTACTGAAATCACCTCAAGGCTTTTCACTCACAGGTCTGGCACTTGGGCTTGGAGGACTTGACGACCACTCTTGCCAACTGGAGTGAGCATGGGTGGGTTACCCCTACACGTGGCTTAGCTTCCCCACAGCATGGCAGCCTAAGCATGGTGAGACTTCTCACACGGTGGCTCAGGACTCCAGGCCTGAGTCAGCAAAGTCAGAGCTGCCTCCCCTTTTATGATCCAGCCTTGGAAGTCACATAACATCATTGTATGAAACACTATTGATCAATTCCAGTCACAAGGCCATCAAGATCCAAGGTGAGGCTCATAGACCCCCACTGGGTGGGAGGAGTGTCTAAGAATTTGGAAGCCATGTTTCAAAACTTCAATGCCATCTGATTGAGAAGACAGAACTACTTTACCTGCAATGGTATTTCCTCCTACCTGGAGTGCTCTCTCTCATTATTCAGGTCTTAACATGAACATTGTGCCTGCAGAGAACTCTGACCTGACACCATATAGAATAGTGGGTAAGCACGCTGACCATGAAGCCAGCATCTCAGTTCAAACCCCAGCTCCACCACATACTAGCTGAGTGACCACAGCAATTACTCTTTCTGTACTAGAGTATCTATGTCTGTAAGAGGATGACAATAATACCTACTTTAGAAGCTCGGTTTAAGACGTGTGGTAGATTGAATGGTGGCCACCAAATAAGATGTCCACTAGGAATCTGTGAATGTGATCTTATTTGGAAAAAGAGTCTTTGCAAATATAATAAGGAATCTTAAGATAAGATCATCCTGGATTGTGGTGGGCCCTAATCCTATAACAATTATCTTTGTTAAGAGAATGATTGACTTAACAAACAAGTGCTATATTACTCAATTCTATGACTTTGTTTCATAGTTCCTATCAATAGTTCAAAATTTCTTACTTATTTGTTACCTTACTTATTTTCTGCCTTCCTACAATAGAATGTAACCACTTTGATATCAGAGTCCTTGTCTATCTTTTTCTCTGTTGTGTCCTCAGTCTCTTAAAACACTATAGTAGGTATTAGATGATCACTACTTACTGAATAAATAAATTATCAAATGGATCTGGATTAAAAAAATCACCAAAAAGTAAATGCTAAACTACATGATCTAATAGAATTTGAAATGGTACGTGCACAGTATGATGGAATAGTTTTAAAGAATTCATGAAGGAGGTTGACATTGTGGTGGGTTTTAAGGAGAGTGGAAGTTCAATATGGCAAAGTACATTGAAGGCAGGGAGCAAGTCTTATTCATTTTTGTATTCCCACTTTACAATATGAGTGTCTGGCACATACATATATGGAATTGAATTTAGGAAAGTGGACATTCCAAGAAGTGAATAGTATGAGCACCTTATAGAAGGATTCTATGAGGAATTAATGTTTAAGTAAAATAGGAAAAAACAACCCTAAATTCTGAACCTATTGCTTAACTGAAAGTAGGATTGAAAAATCCTTTTCATATATAATGTAATCTCCTACAATTTACTATTGATTCAATTTTATTTAGAAAGATTTTGTTCTCCTAATATTTACCAAAACACATTTGTAGCCCAATTTCATTGTTATGAAAATAAAGAGCTCTCACAGTATTCCTAATCTCTGTATATAGAACTAATGATGCTTCAAATGGCCTGCTGGTCACCTCTTTCCTCTTTTCCATGCAAATCAGTGAATTACCCTTAAGTAAATCAGGCTGTTTGTTTCTTTTCCTTAATTTCTTATAGTTCTTTCTCTTGGCTGCACATATGGTTATTGCTTCATAAAGAAAAACAAAGCAAATACAAATTCTTTCTATATTTTCTGTGGCTGCAAGCTATTTATTTTCAAAAACTTTTTCCTTTATTAGTTAGGTAAGTGGATTGAACTGATTTTCCAACTCAATTTCTAAGTGTTTTAGCATACTTATAATGTAAATCTTCCTTCATTGTTATGACAGACCAGCAGACCATTTTGTCTCAATGTGCAATGACCCGTATGAATAAAACTACTTTAAAAGATGCCATAACAAGTAATCAGAGTTGTAAGCATCTGAAATCAACATGCACTGAAAACAGCTCTCCAGAAAAGGCAATCTCTTCCAGAAGCACTGTGGTAAAAAGGAAACATAAAAAGGAGACATTAGAATACATTAAAAAATGTATACTTTTGCTTAAATATGTTACTCTGTTTTGTTTTATCTCATATTTATGGTGAAATAGTGTTTGATTTTAATGATAAAAAACAATTACTTACAATTAATTTAAATATAGGCTTTATATTTTCCAATAGACTCCTTTTGCCTCAGTTTCATCATCTGTAAAATGGAGATAGTTATGTGACTGTCCCCGTCTCTTGGGTTGATTCACTGATATATGACTTTGTTGATTTTGTTTTGTTTTACCTTATTCCTTGACACCATATTAACATGGGGTTTTTTACTGAAGGGAAATGCAGGGACATGGCATTGAAAAGCAGAGCTAGTCTAATGATTTATGTATATTTTTATTACTTATTTATTATTATTTTTCATCTTGTTATTGGGCACTTAAAATGTGGCTCATCTGAATTGAGATGTGCTTTAAGGATAAAATACAGGGTGGGGCAAAAGAAGGCTTACAGTTGTGAGTATGTGAAACACCAAGTTTATTCTTGTATCATTATTTATTAACTATTGTATTACTTTCCTTATGAACAACTGTAAACCTACTTTTGTCCCACTCTGTATACACTGGATTTCAAAGACTTAATACAAGGAAAATAATATAAAATAGCTTATGATATGAATCTTTTATAATTTACATGTTGAAACAATATTGTCTGGAGCATGATGGGTTAAATATAACACATTTAAAAATTACTTTCACTTATTTCTTTTACTTTTTAAACCAGTGACTGACCCTAGCTGGTTTGGATCAGTGGATAGAGAGTCAACCTGTGACCAAAAGGTCCCAGGTTCAATTCTGGTCATGGGCATGTACCGTGGTTGCAGGCTCCTCCCTGGCCCGGGCCCTGGTCAGAGCTCCTGCAAGAGACAACCAATCAATATGTTTCTCTCAGATTGATGTTTCTCTCTGTCTTTCCCTCTCTCTTCCACTCTCCCTGAAAATCAATGGAAAAATATCCTCAGATGAGGATTAACAACAACAACAACAAAAAATGTCGCTGTTAGAACATTTAAATTGCATATGTTTTACACATTACACTACTATTGAGCAATATTTATGGTTAGCATATATAGTTCTACTTGCATATATGGGAAAGTATGCATATGTAAAGAATATGGCAAAGCATCATTAGTATTCACTGACAAAAGTTTTCCTAAATAAAACATGATACATCCACACTGGAATATTATGTGACCAGAAAAAGGAATGAGACCAATAAGAACGAAGATGGGAACTGTCTGATATACATGAAGTGACAAAAATGAAGCAGTAAGCAAATGTTTGTGTTAAGCGTATATTGATTAGATTTTGAATGAATTATATAGATTTGTACCTATACATAGAATGTCCTTGGAAGGATGCACAAGGAATTATTTTTACGTTATTGTCCTAGAGAGAAGAAATTGCAGCCCAGTATCGGGGGTGGGAAAGATATACTTTTAACTCTACCTATTTATACTGATTAAATGTTTTAGAAATGTATTCATTGCCTGTTCCAAAAAAATGCATGCATAGATTTTCATTGTCTTTGAAGGCACATTGTTTTTAAAGGACACTTGTTGAACTTATCTAAATTGATAAAAAGAAAGAATGAAATCAGTCCTTGTAAGATTTTGCAGAGTGGGCCATCCTTGAAAATTCCTCTGTGGAGCGCAAGGCTGAATGATGGGAATGGATCCTGCAAAGATGCTTCACAATCTCCACAAAGGGCCAAAGCAGACCTGCTCTGGCACCTGGTGCCCAGGCTGGGTGGTGATAACCCTTGTTCAATAGGCGTCACACACAGCACACATTGTTTACAAGCTCTGAGTTTATTTCTCTCTAGGCCCTTTCTACATCCCTCCCTGTAATCCTGTAATTAAGTTAGTTATCTAGATATCAGTATTACCTTTATTTCTACCACTGGGGTATCACTTAGTTGAATCCTGCATTGTTTAGATGGAGGTGATGGGAAGCAGAAAGCCCAATATACCATCATCTAGGCAGTGAATTCTCTTTCCGATGGGACTGCATCTGCTCAGCAAAATTGCAAATGGCTACGTACCTCTTGGAACTGACTCATTTATAGTCTGTTTTATCAATGTCTCCCATAATAGAACAGTGAACAATTCAAGGGTAGGATTATTTGTCCTTTTTTACTTCCTTGGTGCTTCACCTAAGCATCTCCCAGCACACACCTACAGCCCCATTTAAATGACAATTATCCACGCTGAGTCAGAGCAAATAACAAAGCTTACTGCAGATTGACTTCAAACCCCCATGAAAGGGAAGGTCAAATCCTAGGGGGAGAAACACTAAATAACAAATAACACAGCCTCTCTCAAGCTCCAATAACAACTTGTACAGGCTGATGACAGAAATAGTTTCTGAAATAGTATTATCACGTCACACTATGGAATCACTCTTGTGTCTTAATTTGGAGGCAGATCTCATATATTTACTAGAGGCCTGGTGCATGAAAATTCGTGAACTCTGGGGGTCTCTCAGCCCAGCCGGCACCCTTTTGCAGTCCAGACCCCTTGGGGGATGTCCACCTGCCAGCTTAGGCCCACTCCCGAGGGGATCAGGCCTAAGCTGCCAGTCAGACATCCCTCTGGCAGCCTGGGAGCCCTTGAGGGATGTCCAACTGTGGGTTAGGCCCGCTCCCCCGTGGCCGCCTCTGTGGAAGGCGCAGTGCTGGGACCGGGACAGGGCTAATGCCTCTCCCCCTGCCTCCGAGGAAAGGGGTGGCGCTGGGACCACCTTGGCTGGCCTGGCTGTGCAGGCTCACTGGCCCCGCCCCCCACCCACTGGTCGTTCCGGCAGGTAGTTCCAGCAGGTCATTCAGCCATCTGGTCTAATTAGCATATTAGCTCTTTATTATATTGGATAGTCAGTCATTATATAATGATTGAGGTGAGTTTACAAAGTATTACACTCATTTCCAGAAATTTTACCTAAACTAACTCATTGAATTCTTACAGAAATCCCACGAGGTAGATCCTATAATTATCTCCATGATACAGATGTGGAAATTGAGATGTGTAGAGGTTAGGAACTTGTCCAAAGTCACACAACTAAGAATGGGATCAGAGATTTGATGTTGGGGAATCTGGCTAAGAAACCTGAAACTCTTAACAACCAGGCTCGACTGACACCTGCTTGTTGAAATGTACATGTAAGGAACATATTTTGAGGTGTTTTCTCAATTTAGTTGCCCAGTTATTGTTAGGCTCTATTATGCTCTGCTTGGAGCTCTTGCCCCTTCCAGCGATTGTCCTGTTATTCTCATTATAGATCTCATGATTAATGGCCTTCTGCCTTACCCAGTTTCCAGAGGACTGCCTATACCTGGCCCTTACCTACACCTGGTCCAACTGGTTACACTGGTTACAAGGGACATAAATATCCTGCTCCCCCTACTCTGCCTCTCTGATGCCATTTTGGTCTCAGCCCTTCTGCTTGCAGATATAACAATAAATTTATAATTTTTACCGCTTTATGGCCTTGCGCATTCTTCCTTTGGCAACCTTAACAGTCATTATGCCCATTTTCCTATCTCTGTACCTTGTCTAACATTATGTCCTTAGGAGAAGAGGAAAAGTGGGTAGTTCTAAGAAGTTAGGACTCAGGGAACTTTCCTGGTCACATACAAATAAGGGGAAAACCAGGCTCTTGTCCCTCTGGGGGATTAGGAGGTGAAGGAGTCACAATTGGGAGAAACAGAGTTAGGCCACTTGTTCCTTAATCTCCCCTGTTTGGACTGAAGTCTGAGATGGGGAGGTAGGTTAGATAAGATTTAGGTAAAGCTAACAGCAGAGGGAATTTGCTCTACAAGACAGGAATTTAGGAGACTGAATCTTAGGAACCCCTTGTAATAACCTGAGGAAAGCACAATGTTGGGTAGAGTGGGAGAGACTGACTATGTTCTCAAATCACTGGCTCCCAAATGTTCTTGTTGAGGCTGCTGGAAGCTTGATGATAGTGATTACCAGAGGGGTGATTTGGGCTTTAATTAAAGCAAAACTGCAGGTGGACCTCCTGGGTCTGGGTCAAATGAGCAGTAAGAGATGGGCTTTGGGGTCTGCAGAACCAATGAGAATAATGATAAGGCTGAATCTGCAGCAGGGGTCCCGAGGACGTGATCAAGCAGAGCAAGGAAGAGGATCAGAACAAGCACCTCTCAGCAGCACAGCTTGGGGTCATCAAGGCACGAGTCCCCTCGCCCCCATTTTTACCAAATTTCTTAATTGCAAAAAATTAAAATGAGATTTTTTAAGCCTCATAGGTTACATGCACATGCCACCCTGAAGTGAAGTAGCTGGAAGAGGGGCCAACTCTGGAACAAATTAAGTCATTTTAAGGCAATTGAATTGCCTTAAGAGATGTTTTAAATTATTCCATTATGTCCTGATTAAATTTAAGTTAAAGTTTTACTTCCTGCTATTATTAAAGTGGAACTCATAAGGAAGAT
Source organism: Myotis brandtii (assembly GCF_000412655.1). NCBI lineage: Eukaryota > Metazoa > Chordata > Mammalia > Chiroptera > Vespertilionidae > Myotis > Myotis brandtii. Next base: position 205,059 of record NW_005371541.1, read on the forward strand.
TGATGAAAAGAAATCACTAAGTACCTTTTCTTCACCTTGGTAGTGTGGTTTTTGAATTCTGATTTGGCTGCAAAATTCTTTAAAACATGTAGGGCCCTGAGTCAATCTCTAGTCTATGGGCAGAACGCAGTGTGATGTAGCTTCTAATTTTTTTTTCCTAAAGGTGCACATTAGTTTATAAATCAGTTGCTATTACAGGTTGAAAGGGTACCATATATTTTCAACCCTTTTGAGAAACATTAAAAAGTTGGCAACATTTCCTAAAATATTAAAGTCAATGCTAAGTTTGTCACATTTGATAAAACTTTGAAACTTCTAAGTGTTAAATCATTGCTAAAAATTAATTGATCTTATTATTATATATTAGTTTGCTTATCTATTGCTGTATAATAAGTTTCCCTAAAACTTAACGACTTAAAATAACAATGATTGATTTGCTCACAATTCTGCAATTTGAGCAGGGTTCAGCTGGGTGGATCTTCTGTCTTGCCTGTGGAATCATGCATGGGGCACAGATGTCTGGGGGCTCAAGTAAGTCCAAGATGGGAAGTCTTAGATGGCCTTCTTCAAATGTCTAGGCACTCGGTGTTGTGTATTGGCTAGAACCTCTCTCTCCGTGGAGTCTCTCCTTGTTCGGTAGCCTAGCTTGAGCTTTCTTACCCTGCACATGGAGTATTCCAAGAGAGTGAAGGGGAAGCGTCAAAGTCTCCTGAGGCCTGGACTCCAGTATTACAGAATTTACCAGGCAACTGAAAAATACACAGGAGTACTCAGAGATTCAGGATAAACCCATTTATTTTCAGATGTTTCATATGTACTAGTACAGTGACTCAGACGGTCAGTTCTCCAAATCCCTGAGTCCCCCAATATGGAGGAAGCTTTCCCTTTATACTCTTTGGTTTCTTTGTCCCCCAAATATGGATCAGACTTCCAGACCTTTCGCAGGCTTTGCAGAAAGCCCCATGTCTTGGGATGGGGGCCTTGAGACCACACCTAACGGCCTGGCCTGGCGCCAGCGCTGATAACCTCCTCCCGGGGGTTGTGTATGGTTCATGGTTTATGGCCTCTGTAAAATGGGAGTATTTAGGTAAATAGGTCTTGCAAGACCAGATAATTAAGGAGGGGGCAGTGACTTGCTTATAGGCTAACAAGAATGTGCATTGGGGATATTGATTAACTAGGTAGAGTCAGGCTGCTAGCCTCCTACATTCTTTCACAAATGGAGCAAGCAAGAGTGTGCTGTCAGAAGGCAGGTTACTGGCACAGATTCAGATTGCTACCTCCCTCTCACCTCCCCCTCCCCAAAATGTCTTATTTTCCCCATCACCAGAATTGGGGTGAGGCTATTTCCTCCACATTCTACTGTCAGGGCAAGTCAGAGGCCACCTCAGATTTAAGGCTGGCAAGAGAAATTCTACCAATTTATGACAGATGCAGCAAATATCATAGGTGTGATTGTTCAGGCTAATACAAAGACCTCCTACCTGTTTTGTGATTTCTTCAAAATTTAATCCAGTTTATGTTTGAACCTCCCTAAGATGTTAGTGCTTTTATATATTCACTTTCCATTTATATTGAATAACATATTTACCCTTTCTATTAGTTTGTGTGCCTTTTTACATTAAAAAACCCATGTTTTTCTTCCTCCTGAAGGACTTTGCCAATATTTTTGTTAATGTGTTCTGCTGTTCATTAATTTGCTCAATTTTGTTTGTCTGGAAATGCTTGAATTTTACCTTCATTTTTGAAGTATATTATTATGGCTTGGCAACTATTTTCTTTCAGAATATTAAATACTTATTCTCTTAACTTCTGACATGCATAATTGCTAGTGAGAAGACAGATGTCTGCCTTAGTTTTGCTTCTTTCAAGGGAATATGTCTTGTTTGCCTCTGGTGCTTTTACATTTTTTCTTTTACTTTGTTGTTTTTCAGCAGTTTTGTTGTACGTGTCTAGTATGGGTTACCTTGTATTTACCCTGTTTAGGTTCTCAGGACTTCTTATATCTGTAGTTTGATATATTTCATCAGTTTTGGAAGACATTTTTTTTTTCAATTTTTTGACAGAAGTATTTGTAAACTTGTCATTGTCAGAAGCAGAAAAAGATTGTCACATAGAGACTTGTGGATTCTAAGTAGGATGTAAAATTCACAGGAGACCATCATTCTGACATCAGCACATGAAACAGATCCCATAAGAATTGTTGTCTTTTTAAAACTCACCAGGAAGCTTGAGATCAAAGAAACCTAAATCAACTAAACCACAGGAAGTGACAAACACCTAAGAAGAGAGAACAGACTCTGGGGCTGCTGTTATCTCTGATGGAGAAGTGCCTGAGGGATCAGGAAAAAACAGTTGAAACTTAGTAAATATTTAATGACCATAATTGACAGATTTTAGAAATTTGGGGAGCCCTCACCTTAGAGAGGGTCAGCTCCTTTGTACCAACTATTTTCTCTCTTTTTCACGGAGTGCTTGAGTTTGTCATCAGCTGGGAGCAGGAAGCAGGACCTGAAAGGTGCTTCCCCAATGGCAAGAGGGGAGAATGGCAGCAGGCTGAGAGTTGCCTTTGAACTTCTCTTCCTCTCTCTCTGAACTAGTTTCCTATTGCTACTGAAACAGATTACCACAAAGTTGGTGACTTAAAACACCACACATGTATTCTGGAGTCCAGAACCCCAAAAAACTAGGCCAAAACCATGGTGTCAGCAAGATCACCCGCCTCCTGAGGCTCAAGGAGACCAGCTGTTCACTTGCCTCTTCTAGTTTCCTGAGCTGCATTCCTTGTGCTCCTTGGCTCATGGCCCCTTCCCCTGCAGTGCAGTATCTTTAAATTCATCTCAGCTGAGGCTTTCACAATTCTTTCTTTCTTCCATTCCTCCTAATTTGTAAATGTCTGCAGAACAAAATTTTTCTTTCCTAAGGGTTTTAGCACAGTTCTCAAGGGTTTTAGCACAGTTTTTAAAGTGGTTTTTTATTCTTTACTATAATTCTTCCAACACTACTAATTTACTTGGTCAAATTATCGCAGATTCTGAATTAATGAAGTGTTCCTACATATGCAGTTTGTTTTAAATGATCCTCAAGGCATAATGTTCCCACCATGGGTCACAGGTTGATATCTGAACCAGCGACTGTAGAGAGAAGGGAATCTCCAATTGGCTGTTTATGCCTCATACATCACACCGAATTCAGTAGTGAGGTCCCAATCATTTGGACTTAGAGAAGGTCCTAAAAAATATTGAGTTTATATCACCAGATGCTCATCAAACAGAATCCCATCTCCCTGGTACTCTACTAAATATAGTAATATTCTAGTTAAAGCTCCTAATTTGGACCAAGTGGGAGGTAAAAATTTTGGCTAAATCTGTAGAACCATCTCAAAGACGTTTCCTTCTCTTCCTTTTAAATGAATTTTATGTGGGTATATAATAGAACATATTCACTAAGGATTGCTTCCACTTCTTTGAGACAAATTGCTCTAAAGAATACATGGAGAGAGTCTGTGATTAGCAGTCTCTTATTTCTATAAGAGAGAAGATGTTTGTATTTGAAGATGATTGAAATTTTGGTTTTTAAAGTGGTTTTTTTATACTTTACTGTAATTCTTCCAACACTACTAATTTACTTGGTCAAATTATCGCAGATTCTGAATTAATGAAGTGTTCCTACATATGCAGTTTGTTTTAAATGATCCTCAAGGCATAATGTTCCCTCTACCACTGGAAGAGTTGAGCAAATGTTTGCTAAAGCTTTTTTAGAGCAAAAGCTTTAAAGAATAGCTGATTGAGTTATTGAAGTTGTGTTAATATCGTTTGAAGCATATACTTATTTAACTCAAGACAAAGTAGGTCCTGCCTATTTTATATATCTTCTTTTAACTAGAGGGTTTCCTTGCTGTTAGAAGAGTGTATCTGTATGTATGGTCTATAACAGGGCCACTAAAGTTTAGGCCCCAGTTTCTACAGTTACACTAAAAATATAGAAATTGAGAGAATGTAGACTCTTTTACAGTGTTTAAATATTTTTACAATATCCAAATGTATATTCAGTAGATTCATCTTATTGAATATAGTGCAAACCAGTTTGGGTGTTCTTGAACTTGCATCATGAATCATACTTGCAGCAAACTGCGTCCTACTAATGTACAATTGGACCACATAACATTTGTTATTAATAATTTTTAAAAGGAAAAATGGTCTGTTATCACAGATAGTTAATAATTTACCAAAAAATTATTAGAAGGCATCAGAAAGCTACCAAGATAGTGATAAATTACACAGCCTAGCCTGGCCTGCATGGCTCAGTGGTTGAGTATTGACCTATGAACCAGGATGTCACAGTTCGATTCCCAGTTAGGGCACATGCCAGGGTTGCAGGCTTGACACCTGTGTGGGGCGTGCAGGAGTCAGCCGATAAATTATTCTCTCTCATCATTGATGTTTCTATCTCTCCCTCTCCCTTCCTCTCTGAAATCAATAAAAATAGATTTTAAACAAAAGAATTACTCAGCCTAAATGTGGAAGGAGATAACAATATCCAAGACCTCAAATTAGCAATTTTATATGTAGTGTTTGGAACTCCCAAATATTACACAGGAATATGGGTAATAGGACAATGTGTTTAAAAATTAAAAGTAAATATTAGACAGTATAAATAGATTTATTCATAATCCAGCTATTTGATTCATCAGTTATGGGGGTTAAAGTGTAGTATTAAGTGGTGGGGCCTTTGGGAGCTAATTAGATCATGAGGGTGGAGTCCCCATGCATGGAACTAGTGCCCATAGAAAAAGGACCCTAGAGATCTCTCTTGACCTCTTTCTGCCATGTGAGTTTACAACAAGAAGACAGTAGTCCACTATCCAGAAGAGAGCCCTCACCCAAATCCAGCCTTGCTGGTACCCTATCTCAGACTTCCACCCTACAGAACTAAGAGAAACAAATTTCTATTATTTATAAGCCAGGAACACAAACTGACTAAGTATGTAAAGTTGTAAAGAAACTGGCAAAAATCCAGGTACACAATGGGGTCAAAAGAAATATGAATTTCCCTTGAAAAAGTTCCACTCAGGTGGAGATGTACAGTGGGGAATTTGCAAGGATGAATTTGGAGAATGTGAGGATAGTTCGGTGCAGAAATACAAATATGAGTGTCATCAGCATCTAGGTGGTATTTGAATTCAGGAACATGGATGAGGTCATATAGAAAAAATAATTTAGAGAGAGCCCTTGACGCAAGAAACAAAAGGTCTCTTCAAGATTGAAAGAAAACAAAAGATCCTAGAACAAAAGTGGAAGATTGTTCCATTCCTGCTTCTCACCTAAAATTGACAGTGTATGGCTGAAAAACATGATCTGAAGTCATCAAAATGGCAAATTATTCCCACAGGCTAGGTAAGGGGAACCCAAAATTGATGCTTAAAATATTTGTAGAAAATATCTGAGAAACACATATACAGAAAGAGAACTTTCCAGGAATAATTAATAGGGAGTTTCATCTCATTATTCTGTTAGGCCACCCATCACTAGATTATAACATGTTGCAGCTGCAAACACAGCATTGGCCCCAGTGATCTTCTGGAGTGAATGCAAGCTCACTTTTTAACATTAGGAATGGTCATTTTACAAGAACAAATTTTCTGAATTTGACGAATGAGTTTTTCTGCTTTAAAAGCGCATTAGCAATTATTCCTGCTCACTTTATAAATGTCATGCACAGAAATAAAATTAATGATCATATACATCATACGAAACACAGAAGGATAAGAAGCGAGGAAGCCTGGAGAAAGGAAGGCATGGACAAAACTTCCGGTGAAATTGATTTTTGTAGATGACTTCATGACAGAAAGACATTTCATTGAGCCCATGTTGTTCACGCTGGGTTCTAGCACCCATTTACAAAAGCTGTTAACAGGCCTGTAGGGTTTGTTATGCTATGGAGCGAGCCAGCAAGGTTTCATTTCTCAGGATGATAAAGCATGTTCTTCAGTGGTTGTTGGAGAAAATAGATAATTGACTAAGCAACTGAAGTGTGGTGTTGCCCTTCCCACCTTGTGTTCATTTGCTCCTTTATTACTAAGTAATGCTGCAGCCCATTCCACAAGTGGCCCAGAATATGAAAACCACCTCAGATTTTATCTTCTGCATAAAACAAAACTCCTCTTGCAAACTTACCTTTTAGAAAATCCTTTGTTGGGAGAGAGCAATACTAGGAACTACTTATGATTCACTAAACAGAACACCGCTGTCTTTCCAGTATTGGAAAAAGTAATGATAGCATATGTTTTTTAAAAATTCCTTTGTACAATGCAGATTAACCACATTTTCAGCAAATTGAAGCATTACATATGCTAATAAAGGCAAAAACACTTAGCATTTCCCATTGTGTTTCTGGTCTCAGTCAGCCCTGAACATCTTAATGAGTACAGGAAGAGTATGCAGTGAAATGAAGATCTCTGCTTTGTTTTTTGCTACTAAACTTTTCAATTAAAGAAATTGTCTTTGTAGGGTTTTTCCTGCTGTGCAAACATACATATCTCATTACACAGATTGGCTATATTGAAACTGGATGATTAAAAATACACAAATATTTTAAATGTACAAAGTCTTATTATATTAATGTATTCATTCATAAGACATTTATAACACTACTGGATTTAATTCTATATCAAGAAGGCAGTTCAAAAGTGAAAATTTTGCCCTACCCAGTTTGGCTCAGTTGATGGAGTGTCGGCCTGCTGACCACTCTGGTCAAGGGCACGTACCTCGGTAGCAGGATCCTCCCTGGCCCAGGCCCTGGTCAGGGTACGCAAAAGAGGCAACAAATGGATGTTTTATTCTCACATTGATATTTCTATATCTCTCTCTGTCTTTTCCTCTCTCTAAAAATCAACGGAAAAATATCCTCAGGTGAGGGTAAGTAAAATAAAATAAGTGAAACTCTTAAGTACCATTGGGTCAGCTTCTCACTGGGGTATGAATTTTCAGGGTCTGCCCACTCTGATTTCATGCCCATAGTTGGAAAACTAGGAACTACATTTTGGTATTAATACTGAGGAGAATCGAGATTGCAATTTATTATTGTTTGGAACTCAGTTACAATTGAGACTTCTCAGCCACCTAAAAAACATTGGCTAAACTTGTTTTCAACATGACATGTGGCCTGGGACAGCGCACATGATGTCCCTACATTTTCTAGTATTTCCTGCAGTTGGCACCCTCATGCTTCTCTCTGTTCCTACACTGCTGGGTCTGTCCTTCGTCCAGGTCTCCAGGAAGTGCACATGTGAAAAGCCCAGTTCCATCACTGGTTCAAAAACATACCCACATTAAGCACTTTATGACTGTTTTGTGTATGGGGAGAGGAGTGTCATTGAGATGAATCACATAAGGAGCAATTAGCCTTCTGATATACTCATAATAGTACTTTAAGTTTTATGCACTTAAAATTTTCATTTTAGCTATGATAACCTTGGACCCAGAAACATTAAGTAAACTGACTAAGGCAGGGGTCCTCAAACTTTTTAAACAGGGGGCCAGTTCACTGTCCCTCAGACCGTTGGAGGGCCGGACCAAAGTTTAAAAAAAAACTATGAACAAATTCCTATGCACACTGCACATATCTTATTTTGAAGTAAAAAAACAAAACGGGAACAAATACAATATTTGTATTTGCATGTGGCCCGCGGGCCTTAGTTTTAGGACCCCCTGGACTAAGGTCATCAGATCATAAACTGTCAGAGTCAGTATTACATCCAGATCCTTGTGACTACCTCAGACTATTACAAATATGTCTCATTCCAACATTCTGTTTCACTGTAATGAGATTGCTCAGATGTACAAGTATCAATTTATAAAATTCATCTTTAATGAGAAAAGCCTAAGTATACAAATGCAATAAAAATATGGTTTATTTCTATAAGCAACACTGAAGTAGTTTATAAACTTGTAATAGAAACCTATAAGACTTCATTTTTCACCATTGATACATAGTTCTGTAGGTATACAAAATAGGTGAGATTGGCTATATCTTAAAAAATAAAAGAAAAAAATAAAGATGAGCTAAGTCACAATACAAGGGAAATGTAAGTATTTTGCCAGTTCTAACCCACATAATTTATGAAATCTAAAAATCCAGGTTTAAGTGGAAACTCTGCCTATTGACTAGCTGGGTAAAATATTGATTCACATATTTCCATGTTAAAATATTCAGAAATTTCATCAGTTTCAGTACTGTGTGTAATTTTCCAACCTTTCTGTCCTTACCTAACTTTTTTTTTTTGATGAAGTGGTTTTCCCAAGAAAGTGAAATATACTGTTGATTGATTAATATTATAAATGAATGTAATTTATGTAGAAATGCAGCAGCAAATGGTTCTTGTGCTCATTCCTGCATAAACAATACACTTGTTCTGTTATGTAATTTTACTTCCCTAAACAGAAGGCTCCCTGGGCGATAAACAGCTGTTTCTATAGTAGGATAATTGATGTTTTATTTCATTAAAAAGAATGCTTTGAATACTTAAAAAGTGGACCCTTGGCCCAGACTCCCATGTAACTGGCTCCACGTTTTCTTAGACTTTCTGTCCCCTCGATCCCCCATGAGACGTCTCTATAGCTCATCAATAAATTCAGCAGTTTTGCTTAAACTTGTTTAGTAGGTTTCTTTTACTTCCTACCTTAATGAAAAAAAAAGAGCTAAGGGGAAAGCATTACTGGAGTCAAATAGGATGGGGATACATTTATTGGGGTCATCTTTATGTAGAAAATTTAGGACTTAGTACACTTAGAATAAGAGGAAAAAAGTAAAGAAATGCCATGTAACATCAGCAGGTCCCTATACCATGTAGTATGATGTTGGCTAAATTTCACAATCTGCTTGAACTCTCCTTTCTCTGAACTTCAGTTAGAAGAAGAGATCAAAAACTAAAGAGGAAGAAAAACAAGATCTTCTCTCTGAAACGCTCTTCCATGGCCATGAATATTTACTTTCAGTGGTAACTGAAGAATGTATACATACTCTTCCTATGTGCTATTGTGATGATACCAAATTGCCACCTGCTGTTCAAATGACAGTTTTGTGTTCATATCTGGAACTTAAAAGGACACTACTTCTTATTTGCAGTTTAGAGTTCAAAATGGTATGATTTACCTCTACTGGGAGAAGTAAGAGGGCAAAACTTTCCATATAGACTGCAGACTTTACTTCCCCTGTGAAAGTTCCACATTATTCTGTGAATAATGTAAACAGTTCTATTGTGTGTACCTGTGTGTACGCATGTGTCCAATCATTTTTTTCATACTTAATGCCAAAAAAAGGAGTCATGGACTCCAACTCTTAGACTTGAGACACCAATATCATGTGAATAACTGGAGTAGGGAACATTCCTTATGTTTTATATGATCTGGAAAAAAACATTGATGATACATGTGTATTGTACAGATATGAAGGAAAACTGATTTATGGAACAGTTATTCATTTTCGTGGGACATTTGTCCCAACTACAAGACAAATTGAGTTTTGGGGATTTTCATGGTAGACAAGCAGGTTGGAGGAATCTTATGCGCAGTATATTGCTTTTCCCTTTTAGAAAGTAATTATATCTGTTATACTAACAGCGAGAAAAGTTCAGAAAGAAATACTACTACTATTAATTCCAAAACCTTAATATATTCTTATCATTTTTTGGTTCTCTGCCAGTACACAGTGTTATATTTACCAAGTTATAGTCATAAATTAGATTTTAAAGTTTTTTTTTTAAACTGGGTATTATAGAGCAAATACTTCTCACTGTTAATGTAGTTACTTGTTTTAATAATCAGGCATTTTTATTGGAGTATCAAATCCACAGAGAATGGTATTGCTCAAACTTTCACAAAGCAAGCATCTATGTAACCCACATCCAGGTAAAGAATCAGGATACTACCAGCATCTCAGATCCCCCAGTTATGCCCCTTCCTGGCACTATGCATGCTCTCAAAGGTGACCACTATCCTCACTTCTACCTCCTCTGGTTAATTTTGAACTTTTTGTAAATGGAGTCATGTAGCATACTTCTTTTGTGTTTGACTTCTTTCACTCAATTTTATTTCTGTGAGGGGCATCCATAGTATTGCATATGCAGTAATGCTCCGTTTAATGACATGGGTTTATTATGAGCTATGTCATCAGGTGATTTCATCATTATGCAAACATCACTCAGTGTATTCATACAAACCTAGATGGGATAGCCTACTGTGATTGTATGTGCTATACTCTTACACGACTGGCAAAGCAGTAAGTTTGTTTACACCAGCATCACCACAAACACATGAGAAAGGTGTTCTGTGACGTTGCCATGGCTACCACATCACTAGATGATAGGAGTATTTCAGCTTCATAATGATCTTATGGGACCAGTATTGTATATGTGATTCCTCATTGACCAAAATGTCCTTATGCAGTGCATGACTGTTTCTGCAATCTCTTTATTTTCCTTGGCATATAGTATTTCATTGTTTGAATGAGCCATAATTTATTTATCCATTCTAATGTTATTATTTGGGTGGATTAGGAGTAATACTGCTATGAGCACTCTTTTACATTGTGTGTGAACATATGATTCTTTCCTGTATGTATATACTTAGAGGTGGTTACTTCTGGAAAAATTGTGACTGACTGTTTAAAAAATATTCACAATTTAAATGTTTTTTTTCATAAGATGTATCAAAATCCCCTATGGATTTTTCTAACATTAAATGATCACACGCACACACACACACACACCACACACACACACACACACACACACACACACACACACACCACTTAACACAATGACTGTCACACAGTAAACAGTTATTAAAGGTTACTTGAATGGACATGCACAGCTTAACAAAAAAGGTGATTTGAAAGGCAATGCTATGTCTGAAGTTTAGCTTTCATCAAGTGAAATAATATGACTTTGAAAGCATTCCTCTAATTATAATTCTAAAATTTGGGTTGTTTCATCATGAATCCTTTCATAATCTCTCCTATCCATTTGAATGGTAAATTTGAGAACTGAACACTAATAGGAATATGATAATACTGGATTAAATTCCTCTTAGTAAATTTGCCTAGCATTTGATAATACACCGAGTGTCGGCCTATTGCTAAACAAAACTCAGATAGTGTAAAGCACAAAGGTGTACCGATCCATAGGGTCTCTAAGCAGATGATTCTGCATTTGCAGAGAAACCTCTTAAATGGTGACAGTTTGCACAGATCCTCCATGATTGCACACCCTCCTTCCCACCCCCAGCATAATTTGCAACACAGTTCGTTGCTGTCTAATTTGCAGACAGTTTTGATTTTAGTAACCGGCCTGTGATACAGTATTTATACATCTGTTCATTTGGAGAGCTTTTGTTAACAGACTAAAGCCCTTAAACCTGGCCAGTGGGGGCTGCTGGCTTTCTAAGCACTGTGTATGGAGAGCTGACCGAGGGATCTGAATTTGAAAATTGGCTCCCATCTTCTTGTGATGTGTCATTTTGTAAATGGCTCAAACGAAAGCAGAGAGAGAGAGAGAGAGAGAGAGAGAGAGAGAGAGAGATATCTTAGGTCTGTCCTTTTGCTCTTTGTTTCTTTGGCCATGTTCTTCAAGCAAGCAGAATATTGTGAAAACTCCTTTTACATATGCTTGTTTCTGCAACGTAACATGTGCAGAGTTAGAGCTCACTCAAGAAGGCGCTGTGTCTTCCTTTTAGTTGATCAGAAAGCACAGGGATAGCTGGCATTTTGTCCTCTACACTCAGGCTGTGCCTGCTCGTGGCCTCTCTCCCATTTTTAAATGTGCTCAGGGTATATGGGGGATAGCACTGAGGCACAGGACTGTTGAGCAGGTGTGAAGTCCAGTGCTGCTAGGGGCCAGGCAGGTGATGGAAAGGGTGACGTTTGTATAAACGCTAAGAGGAGAGGCAGGGGCTATTTCAAGTGGAAAGCGCAGGCTTTCCTGAAAGTATGCAAATACATTTAAAAAAAAACACCTCTGTTACTTGGTTTCCACCTCCAACTCTTTACCAACACAAGCAATGCTTTGAACCAGTCTTCATGGGGCTGTTTGAAAATTTCCCTGGGATATACATCCTGGGCTGTTCTACTCTGATGCGTAAGTGAATAAATATATACAATTATGTATATGTCTTCAGGTAGTGCTGGATTGCTTCTCAGAATGATGCCTACACCAGTTGCACAATCATTGGCAGTTCACCAGGGTCTTCACTTCCCCATGAGCACTGGGACATATCCAACTTTCTAACTGTTGCCAACTTAAAACATATAACGTGATGTCTTGATATTGTCTAAGTTTGCCTTTTTCTGATTGCCAAGATATTTTAATATCCTTGCAAACTCTTAGGAGCATTTTGGGTTTCTTTCTCTGGCTACTGCTTGTTTGTTTCCTTTGCCCATTTTCTCTGATCCTTGTCCAGCTGATCGGAGGAGTCCCCTGCTGGTCCTACATACGGACTCCTGGTTTAAGACACTGGGCTCATCATCTCCCTTCCTTTTGATTCACTCCTATTTGAAGTTTCCTAATTTTGTTGAAATCAGAGTATGTTCTTTTGCCCGTGTGTTTGGAGTTTTGTTGAAGAATCCCTTTAGCCCAGAGTGTGCTGAAGAAGGGACAAGCTTTATCCGTGCCTCGGGAGAGACCTGGAGATGTTCTCAGAAATAGGCCGACGGCAACAAACTATAACCGGTTCTTCAGTTCCTGTGGATGCCCCACAAAAATCCATACTGCTCTCCTCCCTGGGAGTAAAATATGCTTATCTACGGGAAGACCAGCCAAAAGGTCATCTCTCTTTGTGAGGAAACATTAAGGGGTAGTCTATTAGAATTCCTCTTGTGCTGTGGCCTCCCCTGTGACATAGGTGCTTGAGCTATTGTGGCACTGAGAAGAAACGAAGACGAGTCTACCGACTATGTCCTCCGGTCCTCCAGGAAATATTAAAAACAGAAAGGCAAAGCAAAGAGTATTTGTACTTGGTTATTGTTACTTTGGAGATATTGTTCATTTTATATTCATAGGTGTAATCTTAGCATAATGCAGAAGAGAATGAATGCCCATTCATTCCATTAACCTTTAGAATGTTCTGTTGCTAAATGAAGAAAGTGAAAACATAAGCTCATGATGCTGTTTTAAAAATTTGAGGCTTTCTTTAGCTGACTTTTGGGGAGGCCGAAATAGTATTACTATCCTAAGGCTTGCATGCAATGACTCCTTCAGTTAAACTCTCATTTGGCCTTGGCATTCTATGTCGGCTACGGAAAAGATTTATGATCCTATACTTCATTAGCGAGACATGAAGAGCAGTGAGATGCATAACTGAATGAAAAATGCAGTAACGGAGATCTAAGGGAATGTTGCTGTTGCCAATAATGTTTTTTAATATTGTAGCGGGTGTTGATTCTGCTGTGGATGCTTCACTGTTTCATCTGCTAGAGTCCATTCTTCGCACACAGATTGCTGTGCTGGTTTTTGCAAGCTTATAAAACTTGAGCTTTTCGTCTTGTATTCATTTTCCTACTTCCGGGCATCCACATTGGATACCTGCTTCCTTTTGACTAACCCTATCCCAAGAGGTGGCCTAATCTTCTGTCTGCCACGGAGACTGAATTGCATGGCTTCATAGCTTTGACTTTCTTTTTTTTTAAATACATTTTTATTGATTTCTGAGGGGAAGGGAAAAGGAGAGATAGAAATATCAATGATGAGAGAGTATCCTTGATCTGCTGCCTCCTGCACGCCCCCTACTGGGGATCAAGCCCACACCTGGGCATGTACCCTGACCAGGAATCCAACCTTGATCTCCTGGGTCATAGGTCAAGGCTCAACCACTGAGCCACATAAGCCACGCTTGATTTTCTTTTGAGCTACGATGTGGCATCTCCTGTCAAGAGTGTTGAAAACACTACAAGTAATGTTTTTCATTGCATTTCCTAATATTTGTCCTGGGTTAGAGATTTAGAATAAATCTGGAATTATCAGTTCTCTTTAAAATAGTGTGGAAATTTTAAAAATTCCAAATGTATGTAGGTTTGAATCTGAGCAATTTTTAAACTTTATCCTAAATATTTTAACATTTTTATCATTGATGTCAAAGTAGAGATGGCACATTAGTGGACACAATGAGTATTTCGGACTTCTTGCTTTCCTGCAAAATAAATACCTTCCACATATAAGAACAGTGGCTAATGTGATACCAAAATGAAATATTGTACTTTATAACCATTGACCCTAATCACCTGAACTAATGAATTGCCATGAATTTTAAGTGTCACTGCAGATTGGGGAGGAGGAGGGCCTATTGTGCAAATAAATACACCAGAAACAACAAAAGTACCACAGCATGTGAAATAACCCAGAAGAATGGGTCATTTGCTTCTTTTAAATTAAAAGGGAAGGAGAGGGACATCTCTGTGATGAGATGAGAGTTTAAACATGAGCATTAAAACTTCTTATCTGTGTGAAGTTGGGCAAGTCACGTCAGTTTTATCATCCATTCAGTGCGACTAATGATGCCCACAACTTAGCATTGTATGTGGAATAAATGGTTTAACAGTGCATGTGGAAGCTCGTGGCATTCTTTGCTGCTCCAGGCCATCCCACCTGCTGTCTCCTGTGTCTGGAAGGCTCTTGTCACAGCTGACTCTTCGACCTACATGTCACCACCTTGAATAGCCTCTCCTGACCATTTTCCTTCTACTTTTTCTGTCACACAGAATCCAGTTTACCTGACTCACAGCACTTTTCCCAACCTCACATCATTTATTTCTTTGATTTCTAGTTTATTTCTTAGTTCCCACACAGGCCATTCGCTCCGCAAGGGCAAGAATTAATTCTGTCCTGCTCACCATTCACTCCCCAATGCCAAGAACATTCTCTGTCAGGCGCAGGGAAGGCAATCAAGAAATATTTGTTGAATAAATGATGATTTGATAAAAGTGTTTTGTACAATATCTGTCACATTAATAATAAGTACACAGAAAATATTCTATATAATAAAACCCTAATATGCAAATCGACCAAATGGCGGAACAACCAGCTGCTATGATGCACACTGACCACCAGGGGGCGGACACTCAATGCAGGAACTGCCTTCAGCCCTCAGGCCCTGACTAGTGGTGGCGGCAGGGGGCGGGGCCGGTAAGCAGGTGGTGCCAGGCCCCCAGCCAAGGCGGGTGCCAGCGGGGGCCCCCTTGATCACCCTGCGGGTCTCCCCGCAGATCAGCCCTGATTGCTGGCCAGGTCTAGGGACCCTGCCCATGCACGAATGTTGTGCACTGGGCCTCTAGTTTACTATATTTTTCTTAGTCTTATTGTTATACAACTATATGGTTCCTTTAGTAACATCTATCATAATTCATATGTGGAGAAAAAGGGGAAGTTTTTAAAAAATTTTCTACCACTCATATTCACCCAAAACACAGGGGCATGCTTTCCCTGGCACAGAGAAGAAATTTGATGAGCCCTGTTTTAATTTACCTTTATTTGAAAATGTAAAATATTCAGCAATCACATTCCACAAAATTTGTTCAATGTTACTATTAAGGATTTTTTTAGGCAGGAGAATAGCCAGCTATCCATGAGCCTTAAGGTATTTGTAAACAGACTATGGCCTTATTTGGCCTAGGTAGTTGTCAGAGACATGATTGTGCTTAAATATAAAATAGGAACCAGCCAGTGTTCTTCATCCAGAAATGCAATAACAATGACACCCCATCGGGACAATGATATGGCTGCTGCTGGGAAACAGCAGGCAGGAGTGATGAATTTTGGACAGAGTTTTAGTGTAAAATCTGACATGAAGGAATAGATCCAGGAAAGCAAATTATAGTGATCTAATTGCAACTTACTCGGATTTGTAATCTGATTGTTGGAAAGGGTGGCCTGAGTGTTACTACTGGCAAAATGATGCCGGGGCACGTGGCTTGAAGGACTCAAAAACAGGCTTTGAAGGCAGTGTGTCTTGATCCTCCTGGGATTCCTATCAGGCACACATGGCAACTGAGCACATGTGCCTGGGTGGTGTGTCACTTTAATTCTCCTGGAAGGGTATCAAAATATGTCAAGTTTTTAAAAATGTAGGAGATAGGTGGGGCCATGGAGATTTCAGACATCACTGTTTATCCTCTGGGTGCCACCTTTCAGAGCCAGGAAGGTGGCTATCACACCAGCAACACTTTCTCATTGTTCTCCCTGCCAGATTTCTTGCTGATGCTCAGTGCAGATTGTCAGCCCTCAACTGGCCTGCTCGTTATCTGGTTTGGGGAAAGAGAATCTGCCTGGCTCTTCTTCCATTTGCTTTCAAAACTTGAAGTTTGTAATATGTGCCTGTCATTCTTCAAGCTAAGCATTCCAAATGACTTCAGCATATTTATTTCACTGGGAAATAGAGGCTGAATTGGCCCTGAGTCCCATCAAGGTTTAAATGCATTCAGAACCTCAAGGAGGAAGGGATGAGGCTCACTGTGTGTGAAGGTGCAGATTTGGGAAGAGTGGCCCCTACCATGGGCAAGGTCATCTCCATGACCTGAACACATTCCAGGATTTTAACACCTTCTGTGGGAGTGGGGACCAGGAACTCATGATAAGTCCACATTGAAGCACCATATGAATATCTACACATATGCCATTTTCCAAATAATTAAAATATTAATGTATGTACCTTCAAACATATAAATAGGCATTAAAATTAATGAGATGATTTACTGACTTAGTGGGACAAAGACATTTATAAAATTGGCCTTGAATTCTAAACTAGAGGCCTGGTGCACAAATTTGTGCATGGGTGGGGTCCAGCTAACCCTCCCCAATGGGGGCCGATCAGGGTGATCAGGGTGGCGCCAGTGGAGGGGGGGGGGCTGCAGGTGGTTGGCCAGCTGGCCCTGCCCCCTGGTTGAACTCAGGGTTGAGGGGACAATTTGCATCTTAGTGGGTATACTTTATGAGACTTCTTATCATAATTTAACTAAAATGTTTCCAAATTGAATTCCATGTTCACTGGTTCAAAAATTGGTCCCTGTACACAGTGGGCAAGGAGAGACCAATGAAAGAAGCAGACCATTCCAGATTGGTAGGGGCATGTTTGTTTTCATAAGGAAGGGGACTTAAATATGAAGCTTGTCTTAGGCAGCTGAAAGAGGAGTAGATTTCCACACATGCCTAGAAGAGTTTTAAAAGTTATACAGAGGCCTCAACTGGGTTCAGTCACATATACCATCCAGATGGTCCCAAGAACACTTTGCTTTCTCAAGGCTGTGTCCTTCAAACAGTTCAAACTTTGGGAATGTGTGGTGGTGATGCATTCCAAGGACAGTGAAGGGGTGAGGAGCCTCCAATTGTTGGGGTCCAGCTTAAGGGTCAATTAGAGGTCATGACCTATCAATGACCTCTGCTGACATGCTGCAAAAGTCACTTTCAAGATATTAGTACATAGATATTCCTCAAAAAAAGGATAGCATGTTACCTAGCACCCACAGTTTCTCATCTTACCTCTTACTACATGTGACAATATTTTAAAAGTAGAGTTAGATAGAATTGCTGTACTGTATTGCTATCTTAATTTATTTATCACCTCCAAAATACATTTTACATAAATTCTCTAATGTATGAACAGTTGTTAGAATATTTTTCATGGCCATTATGATATACTTATTAAATACTAAATTCATATATTTAATATTTCCTAGATAGGATACTTCACTACATATTATGTAAAGTTTTTCTTTTTTAAATTATTTTTGAATTTGCTTAGTACTGTTAATTCTTGGTATAATTATAATGCAAACTATAATATTATTATTGTTGTATGTTATACTTTGTGTTTCTTATTACATTTGAGGTATAATAATATTTAATAGTTCTTTTTGTTTTGTGCTTTTAAAATATAATTATCTAATTCTTAATATATACTATATTTATGTGAATAATTTAAACCTTTACATACATATTCATTATAAATTAGTAGAACACTTAAGTCACTGAAATGTTAAGGGGAAATACTACTTTAATAAAACAAAGTTTTAAGAAGAAAAGTCTTCTGATATGTTCTGCCTCTCAGCTTAACTTACCCAGCTGAGTGCCTCTAAAGTAAAGTGAATTCCCTAGTAAACAATAAAATAAGTGGTTTGGAAATTTAAATATTAAATTTTAGATCATTATCCTGTTTATTTATTTAATCAAAACAGTAAATTGAAAACCCAACTTGGCTACCCTGTGAGCTGATGGCCTGCAAGTTCTTGCTCTTTCCTTGGAAGTCAGGAATTATATAATCTCCTCTAAACAAGTGGATTGCATAGTTTATATTTTTCATTTCCTTGAATATTGGAAACACTTTGGAGTCCATTTATAAGGCTTTTTTGGTGGGTTACACTGCTGGACCATCTTTATGGGAAAACCATCTTGAATTGAAGTTCTTCTGATGTTTTGGTGTAAAATCACTTTTGAATAGGTTCTAAGATGAGTCTACCTTTATCTCACATTCTGCATGGTACACACAATGATTATGATGTTAAGTGTCATCCATAGCTCTGTCCTATGCTCTGGAATAACTAGAAAGGCTCAGGATCACAGCATGTTGCCAGAAAGAAAACAGTTTAATTGGAATTCAGAGGATGGTATGACATGTATCTTCAGCGTTCCCATCACTTTGTCTCTTTCTGAATCCATCGGGGACGGCCACATGGACCCCACTGCTACTGTTGTCTTTCTTTCTTCCTTGCAGCCCTTCCCCTTCTTCTTCTGACATCTGCCTCCTCCGCCATGTGTGCTCTGGTCAGGAGGACTCATTGATCCTGGTGTTCAAAGCCCGCAGAGTCAGTAATGCTAAAACCACATGCCACCCTGTGTCCTCATGGGTTTGAGACACACTGGACCACTAGGTCCTCAACTGCTCAACTGCTGGCTCAACATTCTTAGCAGGAGAGATTAAGAGAGAACATTCTATTCTGCTGAGGTATTAGCAGGCTAAAAGGCTACTATCTTTATCTTTGACAGACTGTATAGGTATAAGGGGATGAATGATTCAGAAGACTTGTTCTAACATATACTGTAATGTTAATTTTCAGATATTGTTATATTAAATATTGTCAACATAAGAAGCATCCAACCATGTAGATAATTTTTATGACTTTATTTGAGCCAAACTGACCACAGTTGCTGGGAAGCCAAATCTCAATGCATTGAGAAAATGCTCCGAAGAATGTCAGTTTTACAGCTTATCTTTTACATTATCTTTTACATTAGAATCAAAGGCAGAGCTGTAAGGGAGGTTACATGAAATTCACTGATGGTAGATTAAGGAGGAGAAAGAAAACAAATTGAGGAAATCTCTGAAATCAAATAAAAAGTAAAATGGAAAGAAAAATAATTATTTTACATTGATAGGTACAAGATAGTTAATAATTAACATGTATAGCAAATGGAGATGATATTTAGGGAATAAGATAACAATGAGGGGTTCTGGGATCTTGTGCTCTGGTGGGAGGTTGTACCCTGAGGGGTCTGGAAAAAGGGGGTTATGCTGACATCCCCATGGTATGTCATCCTAGATGCAAAATGACAATAGATGGGATTACTTACTTTTCCAGGACTGTGGGAAGAACTACTTGTGCACAAAATTAAGAGCAACTTTACTGCACATATAACCACAGTCAGGACCCATCCACACACATCACTCTCACCATCAGTCTTGTGACTGCTACTAAGTTGATTAACTGTCTCAGTTTGCTCAGGATTTCTGGAGCCAGAACTTTCAGTGCTAAAACTTGGAGAGTCCTGGGAACTTCCAGTTTGAATAAAACCAGGAAAATGCCCAGGAAGTGGGACTTTTTTAAAATTATAAAACTGTGAAAGTCCCAGGAAATGAGTTGGTCGCCTTACTGGCAACCAATTTCTGCATCACAGTAGATTTTAATAAGTTCATGCTCAAAGATGAGTTGACGCAGTCCTTGCTTCAGATTAAATTGGGTAACAAAGCCTGTTATCTTTCAGGATAAAATGTCCAATTTTGTTATGCCTGATTGCCATAACTTATACTAGCTTCCTATTTTCCTGGGGAAAAAATTCTGTTTCTCAAATTGGCATATCAAGTACCTCACAATCTGACCTGTACCTTCCTCTCTGCAACACCCCCCAACTCCCTACCATACACACATTATTCTTTCATCTCCTTATTACCCTGTCTTCCTACTTCTTCCTTCCCATCAGCATAGTTATTCTATAAGACAGCTCAAATATCATGGCCTTGAAAATATTTCACATACCCATTATTTAGGCATGTCTTCTTCACTAGACTATTTATCAAAAACAGTGGTCATGACTTATTTTTTAAAAATCTCCAGTGCTTAATCTCTTGTCTGATGCACAATAAACTTTGTTGAGTGAATATCTTAGACTGATACATTTTAATTGTTTTTAAGCAGATAAAAAAATCTGTGACCCTGAGAGGTCAAAGGATTTTTTTCTATATCAATATGTAGGAAGAGATTGAAGCAGGGCTTGAATTAAGGTCTTCCAACTCTAAAGACCAGGCATTCATCACCATTTCCACTGTATATATGGGTTGCCAATAACATACATTCATAACTTTCAATGGAGAATTCCAGAAAGGGTCAGGAGAGAAATAGGTTTCAAGAGAATGAGAAAGGAAATCCTTGTTTTGAAGCAATGATCTGCAACACAATAGAATTCTTCAAAGGGAAAGTGGATTTTGGAATAGAATTGCCTTGCATTAAAAAGAGTCATTGTCCTCTGTCTTGCCTATTTTAGTTAATGTTAGACCAGACTTATTCATTTAGGTCAGTTTGCTGAACTTTAGATCATATTAATTTAGTATGTGATATTTATCATACAAACCTTAAAAAAAAACTGAAATAGGATCCTATGTAATAAAAGTCTAATATGCAAATTGGCCCCTCAACCTGGAGTTCAACTGGGAGTTCCATCTGGAGTTTGATCAGGGCAGGGGGTGGGGAGGGGGCGGCCAGCCAACCACAGGAAGGGAGACACCAGCCGGGGAAGGGAGGTCCCGGCTTGCCACTAGGGACCCTACCCGTGCACTGAATTATTTATAATATCTAGTATTGTTTATAATATCATTTGTGCATATAAGAGAGAAAAGTTACTGATTTAAGTCAGTTTGCTGAACTTTAGATCGCATTAATTTAGTATGTGATATTTATCATATAAACCTTAAAAAAATAACTGAAATAGGATCATATATAATAAAAGCCTAATATACAAATTGTCCCCTCAACCTGGAGTTCAACTGGGAGTTACATCTGGAGTTTGATCAGGGGGTGGGGCCGGCCGGCCAACCACAGGAAGGGAGACCCCAACCGGGGAAGGGAGGTCCCGGCTTGCAGCCAGCAGCCGCTAGGGACCCTACCCGTGCACGAATTGTTTATAATATCTAGTGTTGTCTATAATATCATTTGTGCATATAAGAGAGAAAAGTTACTAGTCTGATAAATCAGTCCATTCAATTGGCATTAATTTAATTTAAACTCCATGATTTTATCACATTTCCATCAGGTTCAATTTGGAGACTTTCCCTATTTTCCTCAGTCAATTTAATCTTTAATAATTAAGGTCAAGAATCAAAGGTGATGGATGTGCAGAGTTACTATACCTGTCAACATAAGAAACATTCAACCCTGTAGATAATTTTTGTGAGTTTATTTGAACCAAACTGTTGATAATTGCCGGGAAGCAAAAATCTCAACATATTAAGAAAATGCTCCCTAGAGAATAGCAGTTTTGCACCTTATTTTCTACCCTCAATCAAAGGACGAGGTATAAGGGGTTACATGAAATCCATCGGTGATAGATTAGGGAGGAGGGAGATAAAGTGGTGAATGCTCTGGGATTGGATAAGAAGTAAAATGATAGACACATGCTTCTTTTACATTGGTGGGTACAGGATAGTTAACAGTCAACAAAGAACTCAATAACAATGAGGGGATTTGTGGTCTCTGATGCAGTACCTGTGCTTTGAGGGGTCTGTAAAAAGGAAAGTACTTTGACATCCAAAGATATGTTATCATAGATACAAAAAGACAATAGGTTTGATTAAGGTGAAAATTGACCTTTGTCAGGGAAGATTCTAACCTAGCACATGACTACCCACCATAAACTGCTTTTGTTATCAGAGGGAAGTATGCATGCCCTGTCTCCCCCTGTTGCTGCTGTGGGTGGAGCTCTTGGAGCATCTCCAGAAAAGGAATTTTCTGAGACTCTCAAGGGAGGATGGGAGATAGCAGGAAGCCTTATTTCCATGGAATGACACCCCTGGGTCTCCAAAGTCCCATTTCCCTTAGTCCAGTCATAGAAAAAGTGTAGCTGGGGTTTCAGAAGAGCTAAAAGCAGAGCCAGTGTCCAGAGTTTCCGTTCCATATTTGCATAGTCCAATAGAACATCAGGCTAGCTGCTGTCCAGTAGTCCACTGTGTGTGGGGTCCGCATGGCCCTGGGCCATATGGGCAAATACAAGAGACCCGGGAGAGCATGCCCCAAGCCATAAGAGTCCCAAGAGAGCCAATTCTCCCTTTAGGGGGTTATGTGTCTCCAAATGTCCACATGCTTGCAGTGGCCGTGCCCATTCTGGCCAATGACCTCTGTTCCCCGGTGTGACTGACAGAAACACCTTCCCTGGTCCCCCAACTTTACTGGCATGCAGCTATCTCCCCCTTGTTGAATACCTGGGGAGTATGAAAATGCAGCTTCCTGATGAAGCTGCTCAAATGACACGCCTATCATGTCTGACTTCCCCTTTGCTACTTTCCTATTATCAATAACTAGCTCATTACAATGGTATCACTTCCCCGGTGTGACTGACAGACACACCTTCCCTGGTCCCCCAACTTTACTGGCATGCAGCTATCTCCCCCTTGTTGAATACCTGGGGAGTATGAAAATGCAGCTTCCTGATGAAGCTGCTCAAATGACACGCCTATCATGTCTGACTTCCCCTTTGCTACTTTCCTATTATCAATAACTAGCTCATTACAATGGTATCACTTTTAGCTAAAAATTTTCATTTCAGACCATCCTTGTTGGCTATTTCAGGTCTCTGAGGCCATCATGCAGGTCTCTCCTGAGCTTGTCAGGTTTGGTGTGTGGTCCCTTTTCATCCACACACCTCAAAGCCATTTTTAAAGAGCGACTATCTCACCTGAAATGATTTGAGAGAATCTTAAGAAATATTGTCACTTTTTTTATATTGACTAAAAATTGAAAGTCGGCAACATCGATGTTCCTAGTTTGGCTGGGATCTCTTCTGTGGGCCTGGAAGATATTTCCTGACTTTTCAGATGCTTTGTTTCTCCCGCAATTAGAATAAGTAAGTATTCAGTTGTCATGGAAATACTCCCCTCTATAAAAATTCTTAAAGCAGAAGCTGTCTCGCTTTGTCTCTCTTTGCAGAGAAGGCAATTGTTGTGCTACCTCTACCCTCCTTTCTGTGTGCTTCTCTTTATATCTCAGGTGCCTCCCAATCCAAATTACTTCATAGCCCTTTCATGGTGCTTAATCTCTAAATAAAAACGCCTGCCTCTCCCCATTCATGAGAAGCAGTAAGGCTATTCAGATGGAGTCTCAAGCTTTCAGGACTTGACCATAATCATTGAAAAGGTGTGGGTTTGTAGCCGAGGCCTTGCTAGGTTGGCTGCTTCTAGTTTAATCCCAACTCGGAATAGTTTAGTGGTTATTTGGAAATAGACTACTATGTGCGGGAGATGAATGATTGCTGGCCTCAGCGGCTGATGCACCAGAACCACATTCGGCTCATCTCCCTGTGGAGGTTTCACCTTACACTCTTTGGTGAGTCAATTAAAATATCACCACACATTTATCAGGATAGGCACTTGGTGATTATTTGTTCAGTGAGAGAAACACCAAGTAGGTTCTGATTAGGGTCTTTGTTTTAGGGATAACAAGGTGGGTGAGATGTTCTTAGAGAACGGGTGGTTTAGTGATAAGAGCATGGAAATATAACCCATTATCTCTCCTAGATCATTTAGTTATATATTTATTGAGCCATTACCAATATGTAAGCACTGTGCTTAAAATTCAGTGGTGGCGTCATGGTGTGTTACAGAACTTGCGATCTCCCAGGATAGAAATCGAGAGATCACTAGAAACTGACACAGAGAAAGAAGGTTCATTAGCTTGTGCCCAGGAAGGCTGCACTGCAAAGGGAAAGGCAGGGGGTTGCTTCCCAAACAAAGGCTGTGGAGAATTTTAAAGAGGCTTGGGCAGGAAAAGTGAAGCCCAAGTATGGAGAGGGAGGGCTTTTGGGAGTTTTCACAGTATAACCACATGCTTCCTCACACATCATATGTCTCATTAGCATGTAAAAATATTTAAGTCACATTTTATGTACTAGTCTTTCCTGAAGTGTCGATTAATAATTGGAGTTACTAAATTTCTTGAGACTATGTACTCTGTTTATCTTGCCCATATGAGCCTTGGCATATGAAAGCATTCAAAAGCTATTTGTTGAAATGAGTAAATGAATGCAGATTCATCAAAAATTATGAAATATGTGAAATATTAGGTTGGGTTATCAAGCAGTACATTTCTCTTCAAATTAACAGTGACTAGATATTTTATTAAATGTTCTAGGAAAAGTCAGAGAGAGGAGATATTTTAAAGACTGAAAGGACACAAATGCATTATCCCTAAACTAGAGGCCCAGTGCACGGAATTTGTACAGGAGAGGGGTCCCTGAGCCTGACCTGTAACCTCTCACAATCCAGGACCCCTCGGGGGATGTCTGACTGCAGGTTTAGGCCCGGTCCTGCACACCCCTCTCACAATCTGGGACTGCTGGTTCCTAATCACTCACCTGCCTGTCTGCCTCATTGCCCCTAACCACTCTGCCTTCCTGCCTCATCACCCCTATCCACTCTGCATGCCTGCCTCATCACCCCTAACCGCTCACCTGCTTGCCTCATTGCCCCTAATCACTCTGCCTGCCTGCCTGATTGCCCCTAACTGCTTGCCTGCCTGCCTGATCACCCCTAACAGCTCGCCTGCTTGCCAGATCGCCCCTAACCGCATCTGCCTTGGCCCCCTGCCTGCTGCGGGGGCTGCCAGGTCATGCAGAAGGACATCTGGAAGGTTGTTCGGCCATCTGGTCTAATTAGCATATTACGCTTTTATTATTATAGATGTTGTGAGGAGATGAGCCTAGTCAAGAAAGGCTTGAGATTCACAGCTATCCCTGGTTTTATTCCCTACTTAACTTCTTGGGCTGTTAATTTCTATCACTTCACAGGACCATTTAATATTCCAGAGTTAATGCAGGGCTTAGCATGTGGATCCAGATTCCTTCCATGTTGAACCAAGACTCTAGGAAAAGGCATGATTCCTCATACAGAGGGTGGCCAACAACTCTGTAGATTGTCAAGATGCCGATGATCACTCTGGAGTTGAATGTAGGTTTCAATCCAACAGAGTATTCAGTTCTCCTAAGTATTCCTCAAGTATTTTCTAATCCAAGACTCTTTCTCCAGATTGTTGGCACCTTCTTCCTTACCCTACTCCTGCCATACCCAAAGTCAAGAGAAGAGCTCATGTCTACTTCCCAGGAAATTCAGTAGAAGCCCTCATTGAGAAATCTCCTCAGATGCTTGGTCCAGATCTCACTGCATGGACACTCGTTAGCTTCTCAACCTTTCTGCTAAGACAAATCTCTCTAACTGGACTATGTATCATATCTTCATCCGGCTCCTTCATAAAATGACTACACTGATTATTCTGACTCTTTTCCATCTCTTTCACTTATTCATCTTTACTGGTTTCTTCTAATCCACAGTTAAAGAAATCAAGCCTTGACTATGGGGAGGGCAACATTTTCTGGACTCTATTTTAGCTACCATTCCATCATACATTGCCAATATAGCCAAACATTTTTGAATAGTGAGATATTCTATCCCTACTTTCTCCTTATCTTCTCAGTTGAAGGCAACTGATTTTTTCCTGGCTGCTCTACCAAAATATTCCAAGGACACCAATGATGTTCTTGTCACCAATCCAGTGGAAAAATTTCAGTTCTCACCTGGCTTGATACCTTTGCAGCATGTGATGTCGTTGACCTCTCCCGGGGCACTTTTGGCCTTGGTTTCTCTTACTTTGCACTCTCAGATTTTCTCCCACATCTGTTCTCATTCTCCTGTCTCATAAATGCTCTTTAAGTGTTGATGTCTCTCTGCTTTTGCACTTGTACCTTCTTCATTAATGGTAATATGGAGTCTATGCTGTGTACCATTATCAACTATATCTAGTGTTGAAATATTTAGCAAATAAAGATTGAAAACATATAGAATTATTCATTATTTAATTTTAAATCCAAATTTAATTGGTCATCAAATATTTTATTAGGCAACCCTAACCACATCAGAAGCCACAAACTCAAAAAGGTATAAGCCAACAATGGTGGGGCCTAGGGCCAAGTGAAGAGTGCATGCATCATCAGAAGACCTTCAAACTCAACTTCTCCCACAAGCTTGCAGGCAAACAAATAAGGCCTTAGGGCCACATCTAATCCAAAGTTATGCATTCGAAACTCCTAAAGTGCAATGGTTCCTACCAGTCCTGTGTATGCTATTGTCTGCTAGATTTCTTCATTTGCGTATTCTCCTGCTAAATCGAGGTTCACAAAAATCAAGTCTCTATGCCATCGCCATAGTTATTACTCTATAATACAAATTGGATTATGCCACTTTCCTCTTTAAACCTTCTTCTGATTCTTCATTGTCTTTAAGATACAATTCAAAGTCCTTGATAGGTGTTGGGGAGTAAGTTTCTCCTTGACTCTGCTCACTGCAGCAACTGTGAGAGTACTCCCTCCTTCATCCTGCTCCACTACACTAACTGTTGGGTCCGAGTCCCTCTACCAGGGGCTGGACCTCCTTGGATGCCAGGTATCGGATGGAGAAGACATTAGAAGTTATAGGCATATAAGAGAGTCTTTATTACAGCCCAAGTAGCTATTGCTTCTAAGGAGCCATTAGACAAAGCAGTTCTTTAAAGTAGCCTTGCAGAGGTAGCCATTGCACATACAGAAGCCCCCTTATATAAAAGCAGCCTTTGCTAATACAATAGCAAACACAGGCACTATACCAAGCAGCCTCTGTACATACAACAGACCTACATAAAAGCAGCCTTATTCTGGCTGGTCAGTATCACACTTTATACCAACTTAGACAAAAGAGGCTTCTAGCAAAATAGTGACAGCAATCTTTTGGGTTATAGAAGGGCACACCTGCTCAGTGTCTGCTTTCTTGTTTTTGCACCTGCGTGTAGAAAATTAGCATTGAACACCCCGATTAGGATTCCCATGCTGAGAGTGGCCTTGAACATCCAGCGTACTCTGATCATGTTTCCCACAATGGGATTTAGAGGAGTTTTGTGTGACCTCAGGTTATTGCCTTTAGTGTTTTGTCTTGTCATTGTCACCCCCATCAAACTGTTACCAAAGAAATCCTGCTAACTTGAACAAAACATTTTATCTCTGGCTCCTGAGACTTGGCAGGTACTCTTCTTTGTGCTTGGAGCCCTTTCTTCTGTCTGTGTCCACTCTACCTTTGTCCTCACATGACTTGCCTTAGCCAATAAGATTTGAGCAGAAGGGGCATATGCAAATTCTGAAAAGAAAAGTTAAGAACAGGACATGCTTTGTCATGCCTGCTTTCCTCTATCTCTGTGATTGTAGAAGCATTTGTTTATCCCGGGCGCAGCTCACCGGAAAGGTAAATGATGCTTTTTTGGGTTAGTGCCTATTTGAGTGTGTTACACATCATAGATGCTTGTTACAGTGTCTGTGTAGGTCTTAGATGTCACCCTGAACACTCTGAGAAAAGAGAGAAACAAAAAGTTTTCTACTTCTCAGTGCACTTAACATATAATAGATTTCATTTATCTTTCAGCTGAGGAAACAGGTGGGTCAGCTTCTGTGTTGGTAAATAGATTTGTTTTGCTTTTCAAGTACAGACAGTTTTTAGTAAAGGTGACAGTTCCATGTGAACCAAAAAAAGAAAAAAGAAAGAAACTACACACATTAGTAACAGAAAGAACATTGATTTATTTGCTATCCTCTGTTATTTTTATGAAAGGAAGGGTGTTGAAGTTTAATGGTGCATTCCATTAATAAAAAATCATGCCTTAGAACAGTGATGGCGAATCTATGACACATGTGTCAGAGGTGACACGCGAACTCATTTTTTTGGTTGATTTTTCTTTGTTAAATGGCATTTAAATATATAAAATAAATATCAAAAATATAAGTCTTTGTTTTACTATGGTTGCAAATATCAAAAAATTTCTATATGTGACACGGCACCAGAGTTAAGTTACTTAGAACACACCGGATATATTCTTAGGACAGACTGCAAGAATTTTACTTACCACAGTTAAGTCCTTCCTATTCATTTTTACCTACAACATTTAATGCTATCAATTAAGTTATAGCGCTTGATTAATTTATTATTGAGCATTCATGAATTTCCACAGTGACCAGACAATTTCTTTTCTATGAGGAATCACACAGGAAGGCAATGTAAACTACAGACTATTGTGCAACATTCTTTAAAACTCTGATCCCCAAACCCAGTTGATTACCAGATTTGGCTGCAGAGATGTTAACATATAGAGATTCTCAAGCCTCACTCTAGACCTGTTGAATTCTTGAAATTGGGAGCTACTAATTTAAATGTTTTCTTCAGAAGTGTAGGTAGTAAGCTTGGGCTGCTGGTATTTTAAGCAAAGGTACAGTTTAATTATTAAGTAGCTTTCATTGTCATTGGATAATGATCATCTGTGCCAGTTAAAGAATTAAAGCAATGTGTAGTTATTCTGTCAATTAAGAATAAATATTCAATTTGACAAAAATTGTCTGTCTTTGAGATGAGAAGCAGAATAAAGAAATAAGATGTAATTAGTAGATTAATTTTCTCATCAAGATGGAGAGTGAAATATTAATGGGGAAAATTATTTTTTTAAATATATTTTATTTATTTTTTACAGAGAGGAAAGGAGAGGGACAGAGAGCTAGAAACATCGATGAGAGAGAAACATCTATCAGCCGCCTCCTGCACACCCCCCACTGGAGATGCACCCACAATCAAGGTACATGCCCTTGACCAGAATCGAACTTGGGACCCTTCAGTCCACAGGCCGATGCTCTATCCACTGAGCCAAACTGGTTAGGGTGGAAAATTATTTAATAAAGTCAAAATTCAACAGATCTTTAATAAAAATCTATGGTATGTTGGGCCTTCAGTGTGAATGAAAAGGGACCTCAAGTTGAGACAATGTAGGTTAGTATGGGAACCAGACAGACATGAGTTCAAGTCTCAGCTCTGACTTGCTAGAGGTGCATAAACTTAACCATGGCAATACTTAGTTTTTCTGTCTATTTAATGGATATAATTCCTATCTCATAGTAATGATATAAAATCAAATGGTACAATATATATAGCACAGTACCTGGCTTATTTACAAGATCCATTTTTAGTTAGTATAAAATTCTGAAACAAGTCTTTTGAAGAACGTATACATATAAGTCAGTGATTTTAATACAAAATTATATGCCTGATTATATCAGAATCAGTGGAGCTAAAGATAAGATGAGGAGCCTCCAACTCTGTCACTCACAGGGGCAAAGGCACCAAATGGGAAAGAATGGTCAGATGAACTTGGAATTTGTGGTAGGCGGAATAATGGCCACCCAAAGATCTCCATGTCTTAATCCCTATAGCCTGTAAATATGTTACTTTATATAGCAAAGGAGAATTAAGGCTGCAGATAGAATTAAAGCTGTTAATCAGCTGGCATTGAATAGGGAGACTTGCTGGATTATCTGGTTCGGCCTCATGTAATCACAGGGATCCTCAGAGGTGCGGGAAGGACACGGAGAGTCAGTGTCAAAGTGATGCAGGGTGAGAAACACTCAACTGGTCATTGTTGACTTTGAATGGAAGGAGGCCGCAAGCCAAGGATGTGGGTGCCACTAGAAGCTGGAAAAAAAAAAAAGAAAGAAAAACAAAACCAGAAATGATTCTAGTCTTCCAAGAAATTCAAAGTGTGTGTGTGTGTGTGTGTGTGTGTGTGTGTGTGTGAGAGAGAGAGAGAGAGAGAGAGAGAGAGAGAGAGAGATGGAGCCTGGGAAGTCGGGATCTTTCTGAGAAAGTGGTATTTGTCATATAATCTGAGGTGAGGTATAGAGAGCATAGCATTCCTGTCAGAGGGAATATTGTGTGGAAGGTCCTGAGTTGGGAAAGGCCAGTGAGCTGGAAGAAATCAGGGGCTAGGGGCAGCAAGGAGGGTCACGTTCTCATAGGCTACAATCGGAACTAACTGGGCAATTGTGGTCAAGTTGCTCAAAGTTTCTGGATTTCTGACACTTTGAAAAGGAATTGATTGAACTTGATGGTCCCTAATACCCTGCAAAAGAATAAGACATTGATTCCATTGTCACATGAAGAACAAAGTGGTGAAGAAAAAGCTTGAAAAACCTTGGTTTTTATAAACTAGTTATTGAGGACTTAATTTATGCAGGGTGCCACGGGGAGGTGGGAGGGGCAAACTGTGTCATAATCTGCTCTCTGGGCGAGGCTGTTTCTTCTGTTCTGTTTCTCATGCCTCTATAGGCTCCTCAGTAGGAAGGATCCCCACATGTCACCACCCACCGACAACTTTAGAAGATCCGTGAGAAACTCCATGTGGCTTCTGAATATCTCAAATCTACCCAAGACCTCAAGATGCTAAGCAGATGAGTGGATTAAAAAACTGTGGTACATCTACACAATGGAATACTACACAATGGAATTCTTACCATTCGCAGCACCATGGATGGAACTGGAGAGCATTATACTAAGCGAAATAAGCCAGTCAGAGAAAGATAAATATCACATGATTTCACTCATTTGTAGAATATAATGAACAACATAAACTGATGAAAAAAAACCGATCCAGAGACAGAGAAGCATCTATCAGATCATCAAACCTCAGAGGGAAGGTAGGGGAGGGTAGGGGTAGCGGAAAAAATCAACCAAAGGACTTGTATGCATGCATATAAGCCTAACCAATGGACACAGACACCAGGGGGGCTGAGGGCATGACTGAGGTGGGGGCAATGGGGGGATAAGGACACATATGTAATACCTTAATCAATAAAGAAAAAAATTTTAAAAAATGCAACTTCTGACTTCTTACCCTTCCTACACAGGCTAGATGCCATGAGCTTGATTGTGTCACAGTTGGGGGAATGTGGGGATGGCTTTTCTACACATGCTTGGCCACTGGGGCGCTCAGCCTCCCATCCCTGATCATGTGCATAGAGTGGGAAAGGTGCAGAGTTGGAAGAACCGGTCATGCAGACTTAACACACTCTGAAGGTTTTCTGCAGTGTCTGCTGTTAGTAAAAGATTTAAATAAATATATTTGGCTGAGGATGATTTCTGGAGAAAGCCACGTGATCCACTCCAACACCTAAACATTTATCAGAAATAGAGAATCTGGATGGTGGGTGGAAAGACTGCTAACCAAAATGCCTAGAGAGTGTGTTCCTTGACATAAAGAGGGAGCATTTAGCTAAGATTACTCAGATAGAAATGCCAGGGTGTGAAGTTAATCTTTGACATTCCAATTTGGTTGCACTATTTTTATTCCAGCCATCATGTGGCAGGAGGGAACACTTTTGTCTGCCTCTGTTGGCTAACTTTTGTTTGAGGCAATGATTTAAATAGAAACTCTGTTCATGCTACTGGTTGGTAAATGATCACCAGATGTGGGAAATTGAGGATATCATTTCTGTAGAGTCTTTACTTGTGTTTTCATCACCCAACCAAAGAACACTCTTGTTAAATGGATACCAGGTTACATAAGATGAGACAACCCTTCAGGGCTAATGTCTAACCTAGTTTCTAGTTGCTTTTCTTGGACAGTTTTATTCAGTGAACTGTAAAATTTCTTCTTATAATTCCTTAATTACAAATTCTTCCATGGTGGAAAAACGTATTTTGAGTATAATTAAAAGTATTTGTGTCAGATATATCAGAGCAAATATATGTTAATGACTATATACAGTCTTTATGTGTGTATGAAACAATGAGATTTTTTTTTAATTCTCACCCATGGATATTTATTGATTTTAGAGAGCAAGGAAGGGGGAGAGAGAAACATCAGTCGGTTGCCTCTTGTATGCACCCAATCTAAGACTGAACTCGAAACCTTTTGGTGTATGGCACAGTGCTCCAACAAACTGAGCCACTTGGCCAGGGCAAAATTCCTTGGACTACAACATTACAAACGCTTCAGGTTGCTATCTTGAAGTTCCCACTAGATTCTGACCTATCAAAATGTTATCATCCAGACCGAGAACTCTGGGTTTTGGGATGATATCTTCCTAGGCTGTAAAAGTAGTTGTTGCAACTCATTTGAACTTATCTACAATAAGGGCAGACCTGGCTAAGAAGGAAGAAAAGCTAGAATGTGGCATGTTTGTGCCTCAGGAAACAGAGCTGCAGCTCTGGTCCCTGCAGAAGGTGTTGGAATATCCACATGATTATGTCTAACGGGACACAGGGAGCCGGGC
Organism: Myotis brandtii; assembly: GCF_000412655.1. NCBI lineage: Eukaryota > Metazoa > Chordata > Mammalia > Chiroptera > Vespertilionidae > Myotis > Myotis brandtii. The sequence continues at coordinate 237,685 of NW_005371541.1, forward strand.
CTTGAGTCAGTAATAGTCTTTAGAGTGAATTGATACACAATGCCAGGAAAAGCATAAGATTTGGTAAATCATAGCTTGGGTGTTAATTGTTCACTTCTTCTCTTTTCCAAGTATTCCCGAGACAAGTCTTTCCCCGCAAGAAATATAGAGCTGCGATCAGTCCTAAGGATAATCTGACCTTTTCATACATTTTGGTGATAGTTCCAGTGATTATTCCCTGGTCTGAGAGGTAGATGGAAATATGAGAACATGTTAGAATGTGCAGCTAGCTTATTCTTCTGTGCATCTTGGAGTCACTTGGCCCATTGGGATGAAAATGGGGACCCTGACCTTCCCTGGTAGATCATGCAAACATTTTCATTATCATCCAATTTCAGAAAATTCTCAGCAGAGTATGCTGAGAACATAATTGTGTTTCAGAGATAGAAAACCATTTCTTCTCCTGCTGCTGATAATTTGAGCCTGCTATGCTCAGAAGTTCCCTCTCTATCAAGATTCATTGTTAGAGATGAGAAGATGATAAGGACAGTGACGTAAGGTATATCCTGGGTCAGCACCTGGAGAAAATAGTATATAGGGAGCGTTGGAGTTTCCAGGGCTGTGGAAAGTGGTCTGAAAGAAGCACCGCATACCAGCATATGTCAGGTGAACTGAGAGGCATGTGTTGGGGGCACTGCTTATGAGTTCAAGGCCAGATTCAACTTCTGAACATCAACCAGGATTCCCTTCCTTCATCCATCTGGGCTTGTGAATGGGATTTTTACTGTCTGTGTTGAAACCAGCTAGGTACCACCTCAGGAGAGAGAGGGGCCCTCAAGGGCTGCTCAGAGAGGACAGTCTGCACCATTCACAAAACAACAGTCAGACCAAAGGGGATTTTGAAACTCAGTGGAGTGTTGCGGAGAGTCACTGGCACTTAGAGGTTGACCTGTACATGCTTCAATGCTCTGGGGTTTGGACACCCCTCTTAATGCTGCTCTCTCTTTCCTGTATAGCTTTGGAAGGTTAGCAACCACAGTACCCCCCTTCCTTACACCTATCTTGTGTTAGTATGCAGACCCACCCGCCACACACACAGGTAGTATGCACATCAGCCTCAGTGATGCTCCAGGTAAGACTTACAAAGTGAGGTATGCTCACTGTGTGGGAACAGTGAGGTGTTCTTGTCTCTGTCCATTGTGCTTTGAGGTGTAGCAGAAGGGATCATCCAGAAACAACAAACAATAATTCATCCTTTTATTCAACAGATCTTGTATTGAGTGCCCATTTCCTCCCATTTTTCCACAAAACCAAAGGTGATTCCAGTCTTCAGGGAAACTACAGTTTGTGTGTGTGTGTGTGTGTGTGTGTGTGTGTGTGTGTGCACATATGTATGTCTTGAGAGATGGTCATTAAACACTTAAATACACAATAAATAGTTAGTTATAATTTGTGGTAAGTCCTGGGTAAGAAAGGAACAGAGTGCTTTGAAAGCGAAGAAGTGGGATCAGGGGGCAGGTGGGCTGTGTAAGCTGACACTGTGCCATCAGGAACTTTGCACTCATAAGGCACCGTTTGCTGTTGGAATGCTCACACCAGGATGTTTGGCTCTGGATAATTTTGTGCACTGCTGCTCATGATCAGAAAATGACCTCTAATGCCAAGCATGGTTTGCACCCATTTCTAACCATCTGAAACCACTGCATTCGGGTTGGATACCAAAAACAATGATTACGTTTTACACTTGCCATCTGCTTAGTTATTGACCCATGATAATGTGCCATTAGCTAAATTTCTATTAAGAAAATAATGTTCTCAGGCTCGCCTAGCATCACCAATTGTTTCACCAATAGTATTCTTCTGGTGCCCTTACCATAAGCCCTCCTGGGCCTTTCATTCAATGGACACATGGATCATCCCAAATTGTTCTAAGGTCTAACATGTAAAAACATGCAAATGACTAAGGTCATTTTCACACACGATCACATTTAACCTTATTTTACTGCGGAGAAGAACAGCTACTCCCTTCTTACAGATGAGGAAACTAATGGTTAACAAAAGTGAAACTCTAAGTTATGCAGCTCTAACCGGCCAATGTAAAAACTCAACCATTGTGACTGTGGAGTCAGAGCAGGTCTCCCTGTTTCCCCAGATTCAATGCTACCTGTCCGTGCAGGTTTATTTTCTAGCCCAGCACCTTCTCTCTCACATTTGGTTATTCTTCCCTTGATGTATTATATTAACAATGTCCAGTTTTTTTAGTTTTTCTTATTGGACTCGTTTCAGTTATTCTCTTAGCTAGTGCTTCTGGATTATCATCTGCCCACCCTCCATCTAGCCCCACCTTTAAAAAAATTAGACATTAATACTCTTTCTTCCTTTTCGTCCTGTGTTCAGCTTCTGGCCCTTTTATTCATGTTTTCTTCTTTATTTATTTTATTATTTATTTTAATTTTCCATCACTATCGCCTCTATGTCCTATTCCACCTCCCCCCACAATCACCACACTGTTGTGCATAAATTCTCTCTCTTTTTCTTTTTTGCTTAATCCCTCCATCCAACACAACCCCCCTCCACCACAGCTGCCTGGCTGCTCTCTATCTATGATTCTATCTCCAGTTATTAAAACATCTCCACAAGCGAAGCCAGAGGATTCTTGAATTGCTACGGAGTTCAAATAGAAATGTCAGTCAAAATTGTGAAGGCAGACAAAATTGGAACAAGTGATTAAAAGGAGATCCCTGAATCAGCTGATATGATTTATAGTGTTCCGACTGCCTTTTGTCATGGGAACGCAACAGGAACTGTACAGTGGAGTGACAATAAAGCACGGTCTGTGACCTTGGGGAGTTCAGACTATTCCTGTTGGCTTTGCCCATGATCTCAGCTCACAGCTCTGAATCTGGGTATCCTCACTTGTCACATGGAAAGGAAATTTGCTACCTTGTGAGTAGTAGTTAGACAATAACAAGTGCCAATTACAGAACTTGGCATAGGATAGGTACTCAAAAATGGTAGCTCTTATTATCTAAAAATACCAATTATGCATACCTTGAGTCTACAAAATAAAATCTTAAATATATGAAGGAGTTGCTTGTTAATCCTTGTAAGAAGGTCACTAATGATCTCCTTGCTCCTAAATATGATGGAGAAGTTATTTCAGGCCTCTGTGTACTTGACAACCTGTTACTGTAGGCACTGTCTTCTTGGAAAATTCTCTTTTCTTGGTTTCCATGGCACAGGGATGGCCAGAATGGATAAAATGCATCTGATAATGGGCTCCATCCTGTGCCTAGTCCCAGATCTTCAATGGGGCAGACTAACATGCTTGTATCTTTTACAGGAGGAGTGGCGGGTGGGATGAGACGGAATTAGAAAATGCTCCCTCTTCTACCCTGTGCCTTATGATTTTGGAGGGAGAATGTTCCTGTTTCATGGATGATTGATTGATAATAATTTCCACTATATCTTTGTAATGTGCTTTTTTCTTGAGATTGTGCATAATACTAAGACATATTTTCCCCCTCTACCTCACAATGGCATAACCCCGCATTTATTACTAACCTACAATCTTCAAGACTGGATTTTTGCACCTTGTTCATCATGTTAAGCCAGGATTAACAGTATTTGTATTGCTCAGGAAGATGCACTGGAATCTTTCCTCATTCTGCATAAAGGAGCAATGTAACTTCACCATTAGCAGCAGGAGCTCTGGAACCAGAGTGCCCAGGTTTGAATGCTGGCTCTAATGACTTGTAACTGGGTGCCTTAATGTCCTCATCTGTGAAATGGGTATACTAACAGTATTAACTCACAGGATTATTCTGAGTCTTATACTTGTTAAATAATTTTTATTATACCACACATTTATCTACTACATTTTTTTGAGATGATAATATCAAAGTTAATCTGCTATCAATATTTCCCCAACATAATCTTATATGCAGTCATGCTGTTTTACTCATCCAAATACTGCTTTTGCTAAGAGGAGGAAAAAACAGATCTTTCAAATAATTCATGCATTTTGTTTTACGAAACTTTGGTTGCATGTGAATGAGTGGAAGAGAGCATTTTGATAGCTGTCCTAGTCACTGTGGGTAAAATTCAGGTACTTGACAAAATCATAAAGGAAAGCCTATATCAGCGGTTCTCAACCTGTGGGTTGTGACCCCTTTGAGGGTCGAATGACCCTTTCACAGGGGTCGCCTAAATACATCCTGCATATCAGATATTTACATTACGATGCATAACAGTAGCAAAATTACAGTTATGAAGTAGCAACGAAAATAATTTTATGGTTGGTGGTCACCACAACATGAGGAACTGTATTAAAGGATCGCGGCATTAGGAAGGTTGAGAACCACTGTCCTATATAATAAAAGGCTAATATGCAAATTGTCCCCTTGACCAGGAGTGTGACTGGAAGTTCAACCAGGGGCCAGCCAACCACCTGCGGCCCCTCCCCTGGGCCAGCCCTGCCCCAATCAGACCCCCACCCCAATTGGGGGTGGGGCTGGCCAGCCAACCTCCTGTGTCCCCTTCCCCCCAGTTGGCCTGGCCCAATTGGCCCCAATCGGGGCGGGCCAGCCAGACCCCACCCATGCACGAATTCGTGCACCAGACCTCTAGTAAAATATAAATGACCATTCGTTAACGTCACCCATCTAAAGAATTCTGGGCTCCTGAAAACCTAATGGCATAGAAACTTTGAAGATTTCAGTCATCCTTTTTGCCATGTGTCGACAGGTTGTTCAGTAGCTTACCTGAACCTGAGCATGAGATACTTCATCTATGTTGACAAGAGTATATGTGCAAGCTTTATTCCTCAATCCTGACAGATTGTCAAACCCAGTTTTGAATTATCCAGGCTCAGAACTGGGGCAATTATTTTTAACCCTAACTGAAAATATAGATTCTTGTTTTCCCTACAATATTTCTTATTTATATAAAGAACTTTAATTTTATTAATACCTTAAAAAACAAATTCCCCCAAATGTTAATTTATTAAAAATTTTTAAATGCAGTAACTTCCTTATCAGCAATATAGTACAGTGCTTTGAGCCCCACACACATAAACAAAGCAATGCATATATCGCCTTTGTTTTTTAAGTACTTGATCTGTTTGAATCAGATATTTGATGAAAACTAGTAATTTAGAATGAAATTCTGTTTTCAGCTATGTTCACCTTTTGATTACGAAGAACACTCTAGAAACAAGTTCATTCAGTTACATGGAAATCATTTTTGGACAGTTTCAAAGTGCTCAGAGGTAAGCTAACAGATCCTTACTCCCCAAGGACCAATTTTTAGTCTAAATGCAGTACAAAGAGCAATTAAAGAAAACAGAAGGATAAAAGGTGTGACGTGGTTTGGAATTTAATGAACCTATCCCCCCATTAGAACAGTCAGTTCAAATATAGAACCTAGAGCTGGAATTTAGGTTCCTCTTCAGCATAAACTTCGTTAAGGACATTAACTTTAAGTAGTTGCAGAGTTCTCTGGTTTAAGTAAATCTCTGCTCCAGAGAAAATCCCCTAATCGTGTCGTCTGCCCTTTAGAGAATGCAGCCAGCAGATTTCCTGAAGTTCCCAAGTCTGGAAATGCAGCTAAGAGATATAAAAATTTTACATTTATAACATCTATTTATCCTGCAAGATGAGGTTGTGAGGCAAATCTGCACTTTGGTGCCCAGAGAATCGCAGTTCAGTTGGCAATACTCCAGTTTATATAAACTTGGCAAGTCATACAGCATCGAGTGCTGAAGGACGTCAGATGATGAAGGCTTGGGTCCCGGTTGCATCCTATGTTCCTGGTGAAAATTCGAGTACCTCGCTTGCTCTCCATGTGCTTTAGTTTCTTCATCTGCAAAGTGGGAATAATAGAATCTGACCTGTCTACCTCTCCGAGTTGTAAAGACCAAATCAACTACTGAATATAGAAATCCTACAAGAATGTTGGAATTAACCTTACTACCCTAAAATGGTTACCACATTTATATTTTGGTCTCATTATGGCATATAAAGATTCCCTTTAATGTCAGGATCTCAACATAGATTATTTCCCCTGTTTATTATAATAATCACGAGAGATCAAGTAGCACAAAGCAATTTTCAGCTGGAGTCAGATGACCCAGGTTGTGGATATTGGCTGCTTGAAATCTAATGAGGCAATAAACAATTCTAGCCATGTGAGGAGGGACTGGTTCCAAAGGTGAAACAGGTGCATCTCCCTAGTGGGGAATGCAGTGAATTGGCTGTGATTATAACACCGGCCTCTCCTCGTACCCAGTAAGCTCTGACTGCCTCTGTCTTGATGAGCAGCCCTTCTCACATGGTGATCTGTATACCTGTGATAACTGGAACAAGGTTCCTCCCCCTCGCTGCCCCCCCCCCCAAGAATGAGTTCCATGGTCCAGAAGATTTAAGCAAAAGTATGGAATATTACAAGCAGAATCAGACTCCCCAACGGGGAGGATCCAATAATGGGTTTCCAGTGAAGCTAGTCAGTCTAGGGGTATGTATGCGCTACAAGCCTGCTCTATACAACCTGTGTCACCACCTGATTGATTCCCTCATTGTTCTTACCCAGCACCTACCCAAACTTTCCCTGTTCCTAGGCATCAGTACACCTTGTTGCTGCAGGCCCTCCCTTGGTTTCACATGCCTCCCACTCTGTGTCCGAAACCATTTTGTTATTTCAGCATGGTTGGCTTCTGTGGTTAGGACTACAAGCCTGCTCTATACAACCCGTGTCACCACCTGATTGATTCCCTCATTGTTCTTACCCGGCACCTACCCAAACTTTCCCTGTTCCTAGGCATCAGTACACCTTGTTGCTGCAGGCCCTCCCTTGGTTTCACATGCCTCCCACTCTGTGTCCGAAACCATTTTGTTATTTCAGCATGGTTGGCTTCTGTGGTTAGGCTTGCTCAAACTGCCCTGTCTGCCCCTGCCTATGTTCCACCTGCCTTTGTTTTCTACTGGATCCCTGTCTGCCTGCATTTCAAGCTAACTTCTCTCACCTGGAGCCACTTGAGGATGTTGTTAAAATGAGGATACTGATTCAGGAGGTCTGGGGCAAGGCTCCAGATTCCGAATCTCTGACAAGCTCCTGGATGCTGCAGGTGCTGTTGGGCTGCAGACCACGTTTGGGTCACCTTTCCCCTGGGGTGGTGCTCTCTCAATGCCTGCTCCTGAGTGTGTATTAGTCTGCCTGGGCTGCCATAACAAAATAATACAGATTGTGTGGCTTGGACAAGGGAAATTTATGGTCTTACAGTCTGGGGACTGCAAAGTCTAAGGTTAAGTTTGTTAATAGTAGGAAAATTTGGCAGGGAGGAGAGGAGAAGTGAAGAGGGTGTATATGGGAACTCTGTATTTTCTAATTAATTTTTCTGTAAAGTTAAAACTGCACTAAAATGTAGAGTCTATTAATTAAGCAAAAATTAGATTTCAACACCTCTCTCCCAAATCTGGTGAGTCCATCACAGAGGCTGGAGCACAGGTGCTTTCAAACCAACCTTGTATGTGATTCTTACCTTTGCTGAAGTTTGAGAGGTAGCAGGTAGAAGTTGATGCTCATCTTTGTAATCAGACGAAGGTGGGTTCAAAACAGCTGTACCGCTTCACAGCTGGCTGGTCTTGGGCTACTTACCTATTTACCCTCTCGGAGTCTCAGTCGCATTTTAAAATCAGGGCAAAAATAGTTCTATAACGTGATATAATGATGTTGAGTTTTAAACACAGATCGTGCATAGTAAGCTCTCAGTAAATATTAAATACTAGAATTTCTACTATTATTGTTAGTGCATAACAAGTCCTGGGGAGCAAGAGAGAATCATGCTAAAATGTGATGGACCTTCAGGAAAGAACAGGCAATAAAAGTAATGGGCCATAAAAGATCAGGACAATAATAAAAGTAATCCTGGGTGCTTCTACAACATTCCAAGGATTATATATAGCTTTCACTTTCATTCCTTGACTTGATCCTCAAAATGACCTTGTGAAGCAGAAATTCTCCTCTTCACAAATGAGGAACAGAAGCTTAGAGATGGTCCGTGACTTTCTGAATGACACAGAGTGGGGAAATGTCAGAACCCAGAGAGTCTAAATCCTAGCCCAGGGTGGTGGTACAGTGTAGTAATTAAGCAGCTCTTGAGTCATACAGGTGGATTCAAATCCAAGAGACACTGTTTATTACCTCTCTTAAGTCTTAATTTCTCCAATTGTTAAGTAAGGATGATAATAATCATGATTACTTTGTAGTGTCTTGTAAAGACTAAACAAGATAATGTTCATAAAATCTGAGATTAGTGGCTGGCACATGGTGAGTTTACTAATCCTGCACCCATTTGTAGGTACGGTTCCTTGAGGGAACACTATGCATCCATGTTACACAACGAGCAACCTAAGATTAATCATAAAAGATGTGGGAGCCATTGAGAATAGTTTTTGTGGGGGTGGTTGATTAGAGTAGGGGGTGAGGGCTAGGACTGCTACAGCTTCTAAGGAGGAGCAATGGGTTGGCACAAAATGCTGTGATATATGAATGTCTCCTCTATAACAGTGGTTCTCAACCTTCTAGCCCTTTAAATACATTTCCTCATGTTGTGACCCAACCATAAAATTATTTTCGTTGCTACTTCATAATTGTAATGTTGCTACTGTTATGAATCATAATGTAAATATCTGATATGCAGGATGGTATTAGGTGACCCCTGTGAAAGGATCGTTCGACCGCCAAAGGGGTCTCGACCCACAGGTTGAGAACCGCTGCTCTATAACCATGTGAGTTCTCTGAAGCTCCAGTATGGACATGGTACAAACAAGGCAGAGGTACCCTTACCTCTCAGTCCCAAATATCAGTAAAAGTGGCAACAGAAATATATATTTTTTCCTGTGGTATTTGGCAATGACTAAATATCTGAATAAAGAGGTTCTGGGATGTATTTCATGGTAGCCAAGATCCCACACAAGTATTCTGGAAAGAATATACAATGCTGCAAACTTCTTAAGCACAGTATCCACTTTACTTGATTTTGTTGCCTTCTTTCCAACTAATTCCAAGGATAGACATGTAGAAGGATCAAATTAGACAGAGACACATTGGATAAGATTTAAGAACTGGATTGGCCCAACAAAATGTCCTGGGTATTTTGTCGGTGGGAGAGGGGTTGTATGTTACTTCCCAGATTATGAAGGAAGGATGGGCAGACCTGTCCTGGATTCAGAGAGGCCTTTTCTTCTTTGAGGCACCAGGATAAAATGGAAGGTTGTTGATAACCATGAGAGCTCTTAATGAGTTCTTACATGTGTCAACAACCACTCTGAACAACTTACATATGTGGCTTCATTTCATCTTTTCCAACCGTTAATTGAAGTAGACACTATTTTCTCAATTTTAGAGATGAAAAAGGGAAGTTAAATTATTAGTCCTTGGACACACAACGAGTACCAGCTGGAATTGGGATTCTGACCAGGCTGCAGGACTCAAATCAACACAGGAAGCTAGTTTTAGAAAGCATCGAATAGAAATACAGTGGGGCCTTGACTTACGAGTTTAATTCGTTCCGGGACGGAGCTCATTAAGGAGCTCGTTAAGGAGCTAGTTAACTCAAACTACTCAATCAACTCAATGCAAAAAATCGGCCCAGAGACAGCTGGTATCTCAAAAAACTCGTTAGTCGGGACACTCTTAAGTCAAGGCCCCACTGTAATGGGATTTAGACTGGGGCAGGTGTTAGTGATCACCTACGGATTAAAAGTTATGAGAGGGGTTTCTGGAAAGAATTGCTGTAGAATTAGAGATTCCTGTGTGTCCGGCATGGCCCTAACCCAGTGGTTCTCAACCTTGGCTGCACATTAGAATCACCTGGGAATCTTTTTAAAATCCTGATTTCTGGGCCTCATTCCAGAGGATTTTAAAAAGATTCCCAGGTGATTCTAATGTGCAGCCAAGGTTGAGAACCACTGGGTTAGGGCCATGCCGGACACACAGGAATCTCTAATTCTACAGCAATTCTTTCCAGAAACCCCTCTCATAACTTTTAATCCGTAGGTGATCACTAACACCTGCCCCAGTCTAAATCCCATTACAGTGGGGCCTTGACTTATGAGTGTCCCGACTAACGAGTTTTTTGAGATACCAGCTGTCTCTGGGCCGATTTTTTGCATTGAGTTGAT
>NW_005371541.1:248906-268168 GCF_000412655.1 Myotis brandtii
CGGACGCCCCTGGGCTGCGCAGCGAGTGCGCTCCCGTGCCAGACCCGTCGGTAGACGCCCCGGAGCCGGGTGACCCTCGAGTTCCGCTCCTGCACCCAACGTCCCCAAAGATGAACGTGCGGAGGGTGGAAAGCATCTCTGCTCAGCTGGAGGAGGCGTGCTCCACAGGCGGTAGGATGCGCTGAGCATGCGAACGGGCGCCCCGCTTCCTCCCTCCTCCCCGGGCAAGCTGAGACCAGGACCCCTTCCCAGATGGGGACGCTTTGCGCCTTTGCTGCATGAGAGAGTGGCCTGGGCAGGACTGGGAAGGGGAGGCGGGCGCAGAGGGAGTGGGGGTGCGCAGGCGAGGGGGTGCACGCATGGTCCAGGTCCAGGAAGAAGAGATGTTTGAAGTGTGTGTGAAAGTCGCCGGTGGCGGAGTCCCCGGCCATCCTGTGCCTACTTTTGCCTTCTCTGAAAATCCCCCGTGTTGTTTATGCGTCTGGCAGGTGACTTCAGACCACACAGTTCTGTCCCCTAACACCTGGGGATAAATGAGCTGAAATAGGATCCATCCTCTCCCTCCGCCTCGCCTTGATGCCCCCAAACGTTTCATTAACACTGTTTTCTGCCCCTGGTAATAGACAGGCGGATGCTTCCCAGGTCAGATTCTTCAGAGGGAGCGCGTGTCTTGTTGGATTGCCAGATACAGTTTGGAGTGTTCAGGGAAAATGGTCCTCGGTGGCACCTGGAGATAATTGACACACAGCTCAGCCTTGGGGAGGTACTGGGCGCTCAGGTGCCAGGCGCTGGGCCTTCCGAGTCTCATGCACTCTGTGAAAGCAGGGACAGGACGCTCTCTGAAGAGTTCAGGGAGATCCATAGTAACACAGAGAACCAGAGTCCTAGTCCCCCAACGAAGTGCCTTGGGTTGAATCAGTTTGTTGTTAGGGGGCTCAGATGTGTGCAGTTTTTTAGAAGAGCCATAAATAGAGTGAAGGTGGCTGTAGGGGACATGAGAGTAACCAAGGGCTGGATGTTCCCCAGATTACGTAAAACGAGGGGGTCACACACATGGCTGCAGCTAGTTTGGATTTACAGGATGAAAAACTTGGGTGTGAGGGATGCAAAGTTGCAAGGGAAGGGGTATTTCCACATTCTACCCGGATATTGTTCAGGGAAATGGAGTCATGTCAACAAATTTGCGTCTATCACTCTAATTCAGACATTGTGAAATGGACAGGTTACTTCCCCCCCCACCAATAGTTAAAGTCACTGTAACTGGGAGGACACTATTCCTCTTTGAGGGCCAAATTTTAAAGAGAAGAGTTTTGACCCTTGATCCTGGAAAAGAAATTGATGACCACCACCTTTAAAGCCCCCTATGTGATGCGTACTGATGTTTAGTTCTGGTTTCATTCACGCCAATAGCCCCCACTCATTGTAAACCAAGTATGTCCAGGATAGAGCTTATGAGGAATGCTCCTAATTCTTAAGGGATTGAATTTTTCCAGAATGGCATAAGTGTAGAGGGCTGAGTAGTTGTTTAGTTCTCAGGGTCTCTGTCTTTGCAGTTCCTTTGATTAAGAATAGGGTAAGGAGCTTAGCTGTCCTTTTAGGAACTGCACTCATGTCCCAGGCAAAGATTGGAAACTCAAATCAGATGAGGTTGCAGGAACGTAAGTCGGGGTACAAGGGGTGGCTTGCGTTGTTCAGCTGCTTGGTGATAACAGCTCTTCGGAAGGGCCCAGCCCTCAGTTGGCCAGATGGAGAGTGAATCAGCATGTCCAGTCCATTCACAGGGCCACAGGTGGCCATATCCTCTAGTTGTGAGATAAAATGAGAAAAATGAAATCTCATGTGGGGAACATGACCCATTAAAAATATTTTTAGTACATATCTAGGATCAGTATGCATTCATTGTTTGCTCGGAGAATGGAAAGATGTTGATTTATATCTTGGCCAAGGTGAGACCCAAAGTGAAAAGTTTTCTGGCTTGAATTGATTTGACACCTTTTTCTTTAATTGTATTCACATGATTTTAGAATTCATTGTCATATTAGAAGAATAATGAAAAAAGTAGCTTGGAACATCTTATTATTATTATTGTTGTTGTTGTTTCTAGGTTAACGTTAGAGAATGATCCCCGAATACGTACTCTATATTATCTTCACCAAACATATGCTTTAGTACTTTGGTTATTTGTTCTTAAAGATAGGGTGGTCTACTAAGCCTGGATAATAAGAAAAGATGGCCATTTATAAAGGTTTGTACTCTATTTTCAGTTCTTGCTTTAAAACAATAACTCTTGATCTTTTGTTTGCTTTCAAATAAATGGAACATTTCCATAACTTCCATCATGACCAAAATAGTTTTGCCTTGAATCTCTCTCTCTTTGATGGCATTTTATAAAATGACTTCATTGGAATTTAAACAAAATTTAGCTGGAGGATCAGAATGAGAGGACTGTATGAAGATGAAACAGAAATTAGGAACTGGAGAAGTGGGTGTATGTATGTGTGTGTACACATGTCCATGTGGGTGCCTTGAACATATATCTATTTTATGACCTGTCTCTAAAGCCAGAAATACTATGAAAATGATTTGTTGGTAGACAAAGGAGAAAACCACAAGACAAGGAAAGTAAAGGGAGAAATGGAGGAAAGATGGGCACAGGTTTGAGTTGACTTGCTAAAATTTTATAATAATATAGCTTAAAAAAGTGCTCTCTTTTCAAGAGGTAGTACATTTAATATGCTAACTGGTCAACACCACTTCTAAGTCACTGTAGTTGAAACATTGTACATGCTACAGGGTACAGAAGATGGACACCTGGTAAATAAGTACATACAAGTAGAAAGGGTTTCTTACCAACTGCAGGGCTCAGTTTTCCCCGGCCTCTCATCAGCTTCCAAATTAACTCCCAAACCTGCCCAGAATGTATTTTTCATGACATTGTTTATTCCCATTATTTTGCTCCCCTGAAATAGAATCAAACATAAGACAGCTACCAGTGGAGAGACAGAGGGAAATGATAATTCAACAGTATATTTGAAAGAGAATCAGAAATAAGGTCAGAGGAAAAAACCTACAGAATTAGTCATTGGTGTCCTTAATTTGTGCCACCTAACTTAGGGATGGCAGATGTCCTGTGATGTCATCTACAAGCAAGAGTGGGGAGGGAGATGTGTGTCTCAGTTGTTGTCAGAGGAGGTCATTGAAGGATGTGCCTGCTGGTTTGCCATCACCCCCTCCCCTGTCATTGGAACTGTGTGCTCCACCCAACAGTCCCACAGCCAGAACCATTTTTAAGGGCACAGCCTTGAGAGAGCAATAGCCGTTGAGTCCATTTGGATGGTACACATGACTGAACCCAGGGAAGATTCTGGTGGGTGGGGTCAGAGGTCTACTTGTCTTGTGGCCACCCAAGAGGAGCCTCCTAAGTAAGTCCCCTTGCATCTCAAACCTGCCACCTGCCAGTCTGGGTGGTCTGCCCTTTTCCTCAGTCTCTCCTTGCCCTCCTTGTATAGGGACCGGTTTCAGATTTCACCTGGGAAGCTCCTGTGTTGGGGAACCAACAATAGAGCAAAAGAGCCCTTCCATATTGAATTGTTGTTTGATGGATGTCTCATGGCCCCAGCTTATGTTTTGTGTTTATTAAGAATAAGGCAAACTGAAACTAGTAACTCCACAAGGGTAGTAGTGAAAAGTCTTTTAACTCTGAACCCAGGAAAAGTTTTTTATTGTACAAGGCATTACTCTCTTTTTGTTGTTTAAAGTGAGAAGGTACTAAACAAATGATAGGACAAGGTGTTAAAATTCAGCAATTCTCTCCTTGCTATAGTTTTTTTTTGTTTGCTTGCTTTTTTTTGGAGGGGGGTGCTAATGCAGAGTTTCAAAAAATAAAGCTATGAGTGGTTTTGAAATTAATGAGCCATGCGATATAAAATATGTGTGCGAGATTTCAGCAGAATTGTGGACCAGACAGTTGTTGAATCTTTTGAGGATATGTTTCTGGCCTTAAACTATATGGTCCCTCTTGCTCTTTTTTTTTTGTCCTTTTATTTGCTTTCCTTATCCCCACTGGTTTTCTGGAACATGTGGATAATATTGCTTTTCAATATTTCATAGCAGAGTATGCTTGCTTACTGACTAGCCTCCCTTCTTAGGGACTATTTCAAGCAGATTAGAGTGTGTGTGTTTTTGGAGGGGAGCTTGAAGCAGGAAGAGTGAGTGTTTAATTTGTTCAAGGGGCCTTCACCATCCTTAACACTGTTTTAAGGTTATATAATTTCACCTGTCATTACAAGTTTATTCACCCCTGGGCCTTGATTCACCTACTTCTTTTTTTAAAAAAACGTTTTATTTGGTTAAATGCCCTGATGTTCTTTCCTCAATTCACATTGCCTGAACTCATGCAATGCTTCATGCTGTTAATCAACACTCCTTGGCAGACTGTGAACTCTGAGAGCAGAGCTGTTGTGCTCTGCTCACTACTGTATCCCCGGCATCTAGATCAAGTCTGACACGTAACATTTGCTCAACAACAGATATTGGTTGAATGAGTGAAATCTCCTCACTTGTATTCTGTGACTGGCTTATTCTATTTCCTCCTATTCATCTCAGGTCTCTTCTCCTGACCCTTCTTTCTTTCTTGGTCCAGTTTGTGCAACTTTTTACCAAGTTCTGTCTTATTTTCCTTCGCTTTCTGAACTCCCTCTCCAATCAAGCTGTAGTTTTGATGCACGTTACCTTGATGCCGAGGTCTCTTGAGTCTGGAGCTCTGGCCCAGGCCTTTTCCAAAATATCAGATGGGCATTTCCATGCCCTATCGGTCAGACCCATCAGCAAGTTTTATCAGCGACTCAGAGTCGGATGTCAGAAAAGGCATGCGGTCTCTTTTAAGAACACTTTATTGTCCAAATTGGGCTAATGGTGCCGTTATTCTTGAGGCATGCAGTTAAAAATTAAAGCAAAATTGTTTCTTTCCCCATGGTACTTCCCACCTTCTTCATTTGTGCCTCTTCCATGTGGAATCAGTCACCACACCTTACAGATTCTCTTCTAGCTTTTATGTCTAGCTCCTCCTCCAGTTCCTATTGTATTATGCTTAGCACTTACCAGGCCATCCTGGTTATCTCCTATTTGCATGAAGTGCCACTCCCCATTCACAACCAAATAAATTTACTAAAACCTGGTTTGAGTCAGATTGATCTCCAGTGCAAACATTACTAATACCTTCCCATTACTTAGAGAACTAAAAATACTATTTTCTTAGCTTGTAGTTAAGGCTCCCACAGTATGGCAAAAGTCCTCCATCCCACCCTTATCTTCCATGACTCTTCTAGGTCTGTACCTTTTCCTGCTAAACTGTTTCCTAGTCCCCAGACATACCCTATGCTGTGCCTACTGCTTAGAATGAACATCCTTCCCCAAAGTTACCCACTGAACATAGCTGAGTGTTCAATATCGAACACACCCTTGAAGACTCATTTCAAGTGCATGGTCTTTTTCATGTAGCCTTACTGATTTCTCCCTGCCTCCTCCCCCAAAGAATTATGCTCAGAATTTTCATAGGCCATTTTCCTTTTATTTTGACCTATATCTGAATGACAAGGCAGAATAAGCTATGGATATTTGTCTCATTTGCATTTCTAAGTTGTAACTCCATGACAGCAAGTGCCACAGATGAATTACTCATTTTTGTACCCCATCTTATTGACTGGCAAAATGCTTCACAAGATAGTAGGTGCTTAGAACATAGTTAATTGAATTAAATAACTGCCCAGTGGTAGACCCATCCAAGACCCCAAATTACAATTCCTATTTGATGGCTTGTTAAATCATGTACCAGAAGTGACTTTCTTTTTTGGTTCCCTGTCTTTTCCATCCAGGCCAGTGAGTAAAGTAATGGGACACCCAGTGCTCCTCTGAACTGAGCTTGCTATTGCATCTGTCATGCATGGCTATGAGAGTTTACAGTGTTTTTAGGTAGAGTTTGCAAGTGCCCAGTGTTTTCTGTGTATTTACAGCAATAGTCAATCGTCTTTGGAATGAAACTATGATTCACCCTCATCCTTTCAGACCGATTACTTCCAGGATGCATGGTCCAAGGGATCTCCCCCAAGTGAGCGATTGTCACATCTGATTTTCCTCCAAGTAAAGGAGTTGGAAGATTAGTTGCCTACTCCTTCTGCATCATGATGTTGATTGTTCACACTAGTCTGAGTTCATGTTACAGAGAGTGGAGCTCCCTAACAGTTATCAATCCAGAGCCTACATGGATACACCACCTTGTCTCCTATCATTAGTACATCTTCATCATTATCTTCACCTGATGGTAAATCCTTTCACTGTAGCAGTGGCTGTGGAAAGGAATGGAAACATTAAAAATCTAGGACATCACTCAATGTATACACATCCATTTCCTTAGGGGCATTTTCTTTCCTATCAGACTTCACAGACAGAGTCAGGCTGAGCTGGGAGGGAAGTAGGAAGGAAGGGAAAAACCGTGGCAGGGGTGACATGAGATGAGGTTCAGCCCTATCTCTCTCCCCACTGTGGCCCAGTCTCTTCAAGATTGGCTGCTCTACGTGCATGCATTAGCACATAGCATTAGAAAGTCTCAAAAAGGAGAGACTCTTAATATTTAAACCTTACATTCTCCATTCACTCTGACAATCTAAGGGATGATTTAAACAGGGATATAGATGTACAATTTGTGATATTGAGCAGTTGGCCTTAATGCCCAATCTTAGGGCTGATTTTTCCTCCTGAATGAACACAGCCGGAGTGGTTGAATGGCTCTCCCATTGGAAATGTGTTGTCAATTTCAATACCCTGTGGATATATTACTGACCTTTTAGGAAGTTCCCCCTCCTACATAGTCTACCCCACTTACTTATTTAGGAAAAAATGAGTAGTCAACCCATTTCACAACAACAGTTTATAGCTTTTTGGTTACCTGAAATTTGGATTGGCTCAGGGAAATGTCCCCCTGTGTATTCAGGCAGCATCTGCTCATGAATAGTAAATAAAAAGCCTTTGCAGAATTTGAACTGACATTTTTTATAGGCCTTTAACTTTAAAAAGGTTTTGGAGGAAAAATAGACTTTCATCTCCAGATGTCAACACTTCTTAATATTTTGAAGGATCCTTTGAGTAAAACAGTTTATTTATGAAATGACATTATCTGCAGCCCAAATGGGAATCAAAATCAGATTGGACTGATATAGTAACTACTGCAGTCTAATGACTATGCTTGCTACCTTCTCCTCTCTCTTTCTCTTCCCCTCTCTCTCTCCCTCTCTCTCTCTCTGTCCCTCCCACCCTCATCTTCATTATAATACCATCCGCACATTGTGTTTACAGATGCTAAGGTGTCCCCCAGAATGTCCCCAAATATGTTTTTTGTTAAAGAGAAGACATGAATTCCAAATGTCTTCATGAATTTCATAATAAAATTGGATGAAAATAGCTCATTTAACTATTAAAATAATCTGCATCTCAGAATGGATATTCTGCCAGGGGAATTATTTGGGATTGTAACTTTTGGTAATTTAATGAATTTTCATTAGACTAGCATAAGAAAAAAAACTTATAGAATGTTGGTCTAGCCCCGTGGTCGGCAAACTGCGGTTTGCGAGCCACATGCGGGTCTTTGGCCCCTTGAGTGTGGCTCTTCCTAAGCCTTAGGAGTACCCTAATTAAGATAATAACAATGTACCTACCTATATAGTTTAAATTTAAAAAATCTGGCTCTCAAAAGAAATTTCAGTCTTTGTACTGTTGATATTTGGCTCTGTTGACTAATGAGTTTGCCGACCACTGGTATAGCCCATACCTTTTAGCCATATTTCATGTATGGTAAGTGCTCCAGAGATGTGTTGAATAGATTTTCATATAATATTTTCATATTTTATACTATTGTTAGGTACCCTAAGGGTGGGAATGCACTCTTGTGGTCCAACCCATCCCATCATTGTGCAAAGTAATTGATGCTCAGGTCATCATCTTGTTGTGTCTGCAATGCATATGAGAAACAAACAAATAAAGAAAGCAAGACCAAAAATACACACACAACCCAACAATATTATAGAAATGGCAAACAGACATTTCAAAAATAGATCTGTCAAACCCACTTGTGAGAAAAAGTTTAATTTGGAGAGAAGTTTAATTTAGAGGAAATTTATTTAATTTAGAAAGTTGAGGACATGGAGAATAGCCATTGAGCATTATGCTGCTGTTTCTCTTTCTTCTATAAAATGTTCACCATGGTGCCCACTTGTAGGTGGAGGGATTCTGTAATGATAAGATTCACTTAGCAAATATTTCCAGAGAAACTACTTGGTGCTAGGTTGAGTGACATGTAGAGTTTGCCTCCAGAGCACTTACTGTTTATTCAATAGATACTTACTGAGGATGCACCAGATACAGTAAGTCTTCACTGAAGTCAATAGGTTTTTGGAAACTGTGATTTTAAGCAAAACAACATATAACAAAACCTGTTATATGTTAAATATCAGTTCTCAATTTTACCATAGGCTAATTTATATAAACAAGAGTTAAATTTCTAAGGAATATTTCTGGTCACAACTTCTTAATATGGACCCAAGACATTGATGTAAATGTGAGATATGCATATCCATTTAAGAAAGATTAATAAAAGCAAGTCAGATAAAGATTTTCCAACCTGCTGATTCCAGTTAAGGGTCGTGTGGGTGGAATCTATCTGGCAATGCAGGGTGCAAGGCAGGAGCCCAGGGTGGAGAGCATGGCCTTCCGTCACAGGGCCAGTCACACACACCCACACTCACTCAGACTGGGACAGTTTAGACACACCCATTCATCCCACATGCACATCTTCATGATGTGGGAGGAAACCGGAGGACCTGGAGAAAACCCAGGCAGATGTGGGGAGAACATACAAACTTCACAGACAGTGGCCCTGCTGGGGAATCCGTTCGTTTTTTCTTCTTACCGATGTTATTATAAAATAGCATTAAAGGAGATGACATTATTTGAGGGCTTGCTGTATTTCTATAGAGTAGAGGAGGAAAGAAATAACTCAACATGTATATTATAAAACATTCACTGTCATACAGAGGTAAGGATAAGGTGAGATGGATGTTGAAAGGCAAAATTACTTTCAGTGCCATTCTTATCCAAGCAGATACAATGATATTGAACTTGACCTTTCTTTCTTTGGGGACTCTTGAAATTCTGTATTTGTTCTTCTTGCCTTCTCTCCATTTTTCCATCTGTAATATGTGTTTATATGTCACCCGCTTAGAGACATTGTGACAGTATCTAAAGCCACTTTAAAGATATTTAAAACATATGATTCTAGCAGTCTATGAATACAGGAACGTTTTTCATAAAACAAATATGATTTTCAATCTTGGAGAGTACAACATGAGTAACAATTTCTGTTTAAAGCTAGTCTTAAAGGAATTAAAAGTGCCCAGCTCTCTTAATGTCAGTTGGATCAATGTACCAGTAAAGGCAAAGGCATTTCCAATTAGTTTGTAAAATGAAATCGAGTATTACTCTAATTTTTAATTTTAATTTTGTAGAATCAATCATTTATCCTGGGAATAGTATTATACCCGATCTAATATTGGGGGCCACTTGTGAAAATTGGATTCGCCTAAACCTTTCTCACATCTTTCCCAAGAATTCTTAAATCACGTCCCATATCATCTGTTTTCCCAAACTCCTTTTAATTTGAGGCTGACTCTCTTCCTACTGAGAGGCACAGTATTACTGCAATCTGTTCCCCATTCCCTTTCCTCTTGTGGTCCGGTTTCATCAGTTTCCTGCTGAAGTTGTGACCTCGGAGGGAGCTGGCACAGGCCCTGAAACACAGGTGCATTAATGTGAGGTTGAGGAGAGAAAGATCTTGGGCAGCGAGAATAAAACAATGAGAGTTCAGAACCAGACATTGAGAAACATGGGAAAAAGGAAGGTGGAAATTGTAAAATACAGCAGTATGCAGGGACATAGACTGAATCAATGTTCCCACCCTATGTTTATAGGATAAGCCAATTATTTGTTGGTGTCATTGTAAGATAGTTTTTAAAAAGGCAACACATCTAAGCTAGCAAAGCTGGAAGGTAATAAATACTGGTTATTCTGATGTGATTTAAGTACCAGATTTATAGCAAAGTCCTATAAACCCTCCTACTTAAGTTAAATTTGTAGATGTAGATTCCAAATGAAAGTTAGTCATTAAAAATACCTTCAGAATTATTATTAATCTGTTAGGATAAATACTGATGATGCAAAATCTACAAACATTACAGTGGGAAGATTGAACTGTGAAATAATGTGTTACATACATTGCAACTTAAAATAATTATGTTTATCCTTGGATCCCTGAATATGAGGTTGTAGCTTTTCATAAATATCATTAGAATAGAATTTCAGACCTCAAGCAGTGACAATTATACATTCAATTTTAATGTAACCTGTGTTCTGGTAGTTTTAGAAATAGTTTTGAGGTCATTATTCAATAGTTAGCTATTCAAATCACATTAATCAATTACCTACGATAGGAGAGATACTGCTAGCAATTATTTCAGAATATAAAAAGGCATGCTAGTTGTTTAGGGTATAGGACTTAAGGTTTTAAATAATATTTGATTTCTCCACCCCATAATTTTACTTGACTTGAATTACGTATTGATTAAGTGGAGCATGTTAGCTTACCTCACATTCAAAGGCACCTGCTAAATACCTCATTGGATCCTGGTATATGTTCTTGATGGAAGAACTCAGCAGCTGCTGGTGGGAACTGGGTGTAAAACCAGGGAAACGTGTGATGATGGGGGAAGAAATCTGAGAGGAGAATGGTATTGAGATTGGTGCCTGGCCCATGGTGATCATGTGTGTCAAGTACTGGGGAATAAAAGAGTTTCAAGAGCCAGAGCTGGTTAACAGTGAATTGCTATAGAACATTAATGGTGAATGAAGAATGGAGCCTCAGGATAGATGCTGGAGTCAGAATTAGGGTTCAGATATTGTGTTTACTACTGTGAGACTAAGCCACGTGACCTCTCAGTAGCTTAGTTTCTTTATGAATGGTCTTTGCCTGTAGAATTCTTGCCCATTGGCTTACTTCCCCCTTTATTCGGGTCTCTGTTACAACAGTACATCTCTGATGACTTTATCTAATATAAATCCCACTTGTGTCTCTGTCCCTTATCCTACTTTACTCTCCTTGATAGATTTCATATACTTCCTCAAAGAAAAAAAAATATATATATATACCATGCTACTATCCTATAATATTTATGTATGTTAGAATACTATTCGTGTATATATTATATACTATTCATACATACATATCTTTATTTTCTGTTTATTTACCATCCTCTTAAAATTTACTCATTGTGTGCTGAATGGTAAATCAAAAAAAGAGACTCATTTTCACAGATGACATTAATGATTAACCAAACTAATGTATATAAAGTGTTCAGTACCGTACCTAATAGATAGGGCCTGATAAATGTAAATTGTGGTAATTTCTATTATTTTTTGGGGGGGTTGAGAAAAAGTACTTTAATTCTGAGGATGGGAAGTCAGGAGGATGGTGAGCAGGGGAGCTTCTGGGGGTGATGGAGGGAGAGAGTTGTGAAGAAGGGCATTTGCCCCTGGAAGGGGTAACTCTTGTCCTCTAACACTGAAGGGAAGAGGAGGCCACCCAGGGTGACCAACTGGGGATGCCCCTGTGGAGGAACTGGGCTGTGAGCCACCAGTTGTGTTTAGAGGGTTAGTGAGGCAGCATTTTAGTAGGTGGTGTGAAGGAATTTGTGGGGACAGCAGTGTGACTAGAGTAGATGGCTGCCTGAGAGGTATTGAGGCTGAGAAACAAGACTGGGCAGAGGCTAAGGAATGTGGATTTGAATTTGAATGTGGGCAAGAATTTAAGATTTCTGAGACAGATGATGGCATAGTCACAGTGACCCATAGGAAGACTACCTTGTCCTGCTGCAAAGGAAAGATGTGATGGGGGGGCGGGGTGTGTTCAGGTGCAGAGGGTGGCTGAGAAGACACTGCACCTGTCTAGGTGGGCGTGGCCAGGCTAGAGGGTGCCCATGGGGAAGAAAACAACTCAGGCACAGAGAGTGCATTCTGGATGGCCTTTGTACTGATTGGAGTGTGGAGCTAAGTGGGAGATCCAAGGAGGAGCAGAGTCAGGTACGCGCTATGAAACAGCCTCTGCCCTCAAACTTTGGTGACCAAGTGAAGGCCTTTGCTCCTGGTGACGGGAAGTTATTATCCAGAATACAGAAGAAGGAAATCATATGTCTGGCTGCATGTGTGTAAGGTCAGAAAAATGGAACTCAACATTATATTTGGTGTACTAGAGGAGTACCTGGTAAGAGGGACACTAGATAGTTATTTATTGATAAATACTAGTAAATTGAGGCATAAAGGGGTTAAGGCACTTGCCCATTCTCCTGCCTGCACAGGGTGGGGTGGGGAAGACTGAAGATGGCAGTCTGTAATCAACCAAAGAACTTACATGCACATATCCATAGCCCATGGACATAGACAATAGGGTGGTGAAGGCCTGGGGTGGGGTGTGGGGGCAGGCTGGAGGGGGTCAATGAGGGGAAAAGGGGGACTTATGTAATACTTTCTTTTAAAAAAATATATTTTTATTGATTTCAGAGAGGAAGGGAGAGGGAGAGATAGAAACATCAACGATGAGAGAGAACCATTGATCGGCTGCCTCCTGCACGCCCCCAACTGGGGATTGAGCCCGAAACCCGGGCATATGTCACTGACTGGAATCGAACCTGGGACCCTTCAGTCCACAGTCCAATGCTCTATCCACTGAGCCAAACCAGCTAGGGCTGTAATACTTTCAACAATAAAGAATAATAAAAAAAAGAGTGGCATTCTGGGCAGGCCTGATCTTGTTCTGGGAGGGTGGGGCTCAGCTCAGCAGAGAGAGTGCTAATGCCCAGTTTGGTGGTTAGTGGGTTAAAGGCCAAAGGACCTGGATATCTGCATCACATCCAAAGTAAATGAATATCCAAAGCCAGTGCTCAATCACTTGGATCCTGCATGGGAGAAAGAGCCTTGATACCCAGCCTTGTGGGTTGGAAGAAGAACCATTAATACTTGAGGGGTTAGAATAACAATGAAGTAACCTGCAGCGCCTCCCTGAGCCTGAGTTGAAGGGCTGATGGGGTGGTTAATGTGGGTAAGAGTGTATAGGCAGATGGGGCATTGAAAGGGTGTTGCACGGGGCACTTTTGAAGGATGTTGTCACATGCACATACATGATTTTCATTCAGAGAGGATTCCACTTTCATAGCTACCCACCTTCCCCTCCCCCACTGCTTCATCCTGCATTTGTTTCTCCAACCCATCCTATAAACATCAGGCACAGACAATCTTGTTGAAACTAACTAACTGAAAATATATAGCATTATTGCAAGCCAAGAACTCCAGCCATGCTCCATCCTGCCAGAATAAGTCATGAACTCTGTTAATACTGTTTCTTAATGAATACAGTTTTAATTAATTGTTTGGTATCTGCCAACCTGGAGTAAAGAGACTTGTGCACACTGCCAGGACCTAAAGGGGCAATCAAATATTTGTTGACCAATGGATAATGAAGTGCTTTTAAATGACCTGATAATAAAGCAATCGGATATTGTCATAACTATTAGGTAAGCCTCATAATTCTGCCACCATGAAATGCAATGAGCAAGCACTTAGGGAGCTCAAAGAAATGTTCTCTCTCACTCTCTGGGTCTCAGGACACATTTCAACTTAACTTTGCTCCAATCAATTCATTTATTTAGCACATTTTATAAATCAAACATTGTGCTGGGTGCATGGGGGATGCAAATATCTCCTCCTCTGTCCTCACAGATGGCTAGCAAGGAAGAAATACCTTCCACAGTGCAATAGCAGCATGCTGAGAATTTCAGAACAGTGAGCAAAGGATGCTATAGGAACATATGGGAAATGTTAATGTGATTTAGGGGTTAGAAACTAATTCCTAAAGGAAGTAGGAATTAAGTTG
This sequence comes from Myotis brandtii, assembly GCF_000412655.1. Taxonomy (NCBI): domain Eukaryota; kingdom Metazoa; phylum Chordata; class Mammalia; order Chiroptera; family Vespertilionidae; genus Myotis; species Myotis brandtii. Next base: position 262,933 of record NW_005371541.1, read on the forward strand.
ACAGATGATTGACACTGAGAGATAAGAATAACAGAGTAGGGAACAAATTTGAATGACTGAAGAGAGCCCAAAGGTGAGAGAGAGGGAGAAATCTGAAAAGATAGATACAATGACAGATGGTCCAGTGTTGGAGTTTTATTATTATTAAGTATTTACACTTTATCTCAAGGGCAATGAGAAGTGATAGGAGGTTTTAAGCAGGGAATGCAATAACCAAATAGCCACATCTCATCTTCTGGCCATGGTCCCTACACTTGGAAAAGCATAAAGCAGTTATCCCAATGACAGGAAAACTGTTGATCATGTTCTGGTGGGATCTGTAATCATTTTCTCTTTTTTTTTTCTGTTTACCTTTTCTCATCTGCTTTGCCTAACCTCAGAAATCTGGCTTTGGTCTGTGATTAAAAACTCAATGCTAGCCCTTTAATGACTAGGTCAGCAGTCTCCAAAGTGCTTTGGAGAGCAAAGGATATATTTTATCATAAATCATAAATTCTACACAGAGTATACACTAGTTATTAACAAAGCATAACTTCTTTCTTTTTGTAGATAATAATAATGATGGAAATAGTAATAGCAAACTCAAAAGGTATTATCCCAGTAAGCTCATGTGAAGGCATTTGTATTTATCCTTGACTATTGTAAAGAGAAAAGACTGATATACTAGACCCATGGTCGGCAAACTGCGGCTCGCGAGCCACATGCGGTTCTTTGGCCCCTTGAGTGTGGCTCTTCCTAAGCCTTAGGAGTACCCTAATTAAGTTAGTAACAATGTACCTACCTATATAGTTTAAGTTTAAAAAATTTGACTCTCAAAAGAAATTTCAATCGTTGTACTGTTGATATTTGGCTCTGTTGACTAATGAGTTTGCCGACCACTGAACTAGACTTTATAGCCTAGAAAAAGTAGTGAGTGACAAAGAATTACCAACAATGTGCAATTCTATCAATAGTGAAGTTCCATATATATTTATGTGAGCACTTAAATATCAAGTTTTACAAAGGTAATGTTACCTTGCAATGCTGTTATGAAAGATGTATTCTTCCTAAAGGCTTCAGGCCAGTGGCAGCTGCCCCATCCCAATTCAGAACCTTTCCACATTGTGCGGAATCTGCATTGTCCTGATTTGTTTCTGCCATACTCTATCCTCTTTCTGAGTTTTTCTGTTTCATGCATGATGAAGGTACCAATTCCAGAGAAGCTGCCATTGCTCTTTGTACAAGTATCCAAAGATTTCATGAGACACACATGAGCTTGTGGCCAGTAAATTAAAACAGGTCTAATATAGGTTACTGCCATTAACATATGGGCATTTTCTGAGTCAACCACAGAGAGGGCATCTGTTATTTCTATTTCATGAATCCATGCAGTGTGGGTCTGACACCTGCTGATTTGTGGGGGACCTGAGCCAAGATTATCTACCCATCTACAGTGGGTAACCTCTAGTGGAAAATTTTCTACAGGCCTTGCAGGAAGTGATAGTTTTTATCAAAAAATGCTGAGCAGTAAACTTTTAAAGATCCCGGGTTACATGCACATTTGTGTGCCTGACGTTGGTGGGTTTGCAAAGAAGTGAAAGTTAAAATCTAGTTGGAAATGTTGAGCGAATGATGACATCAAAATCCCCACAGTAGTAATATGTGTTAACACTGATTTCATTATAGCCTTTCTAATGATGTAAGCAAACATCTTCATATCATGCCTCAGGTTTACTGATTGCAATTGAATCCTCTGGAATTTAGACTCCTTTTGTGTAGATATTGGCTTTGTTTGCTGTATGTCCCACGGGCCTTGAACAGGGCCTGCCAATAGTAGGATTTCCAATATTTATTGAATGAATAAACTATCACAAAAAACCCAAGCCCCTACATGTTGCTTTTTCATTGGGAGAGAGAAACACTAGGATAAGTAACTCTTGACTCAAGTGATAAAATAGAGGTACGTGCAAAGTCCTGTTGGGAGCAAAGGTGCGACAATAACTACCTGCCTAGGGAAGTAAAGGAAGCCTTGCAGAGGAAAAAAAGGGCATCTCAAATAGGTCTTGAGGTTCATCCGTGGAGGAAAGGGATTCCTAAGTAAATAAGAACATCCTGTGCCAAAGCTCGATTTGTGTGAGAATTCAAGCCACATTCAGGGAATGGTGAGAAAGTCCACATGGCCTATATATTGGCAATGGAAGGAAATGTATTCAAATTGAGGCTGGAAGGGTAGATGGTGATAGATCGTTTCAGACCCTTGCATTTATGACTGAGGGTTTGAATTAAAATCCGAAAGCAGTGGGAGCTATTGAAGGGTGTTAATCAAGGGGATGACGATAATTGTGTTGTAGAAGGAAACGATGAAGGTAGCTTTGTGGAAGTCAAGGGCACTAGTTGGAAAAGTAGTACAGACAATGTAGGCAGGAGACCTGAATGAAAGCAGTGTGGCAGGCAGAAGAGGGGTGGTAGATTTGAGAGGTGTAGCAGGTATAATCAGTGCATTAACAAGCATTGGAATGAGGATAAGAAAAGCAAAAGTTGAGAAGATGTTCGTGTGTTTAGCTGTAATATATATATATATTTCAGAGAGGAAGGGAAAGTTATAGAGAGACAGAAACATCAATGATGAGAGAGAATTGAAAGGCTGCCTCCTGCATGCCCCCTACTAGGGATCAAGCCCACAATCCTGGCATGTGCCCTGACCAGGAATTGAACCACTACCACTTGGTTCATAGGTCGATGCTCACCTCTGATATACACCGGCCAGGCTTCAGTGAGAAATCTTGAGGATATAGCTGCTTTGGGATTTACTGAGGTTGAGATATTTCTAGAGAATGTAAGAGAAAACCAGCTTGCAGCTGAAGATATGTACCTAGATCTCAGAAGGGGTTAGAGATACAGATTTAGGAGCGAATGGACTGCAGATAAAACCTCGAGAAGAGAGGGGGGTCACTTAGGGAGAGAACAGAGCTCAGAATGGAATAGTAAGAAGCTGGTTAAAATTAAGTGGCTGCATCAGGGAGTAGGTACCAGCAAAGGAGTCAGAGATGAATCATAAAAGGAAGTAAAAGGAATGACAGCCAAGAGCAGGACTGTGGATGCCAGAGAAGGAAGCTTTTCCAGTGCTTGGTCAATTATTTTAAGTGTTTTGCATGGTAAAGTAAAATGAGAGCTGAAAGGATTGGGTTGAAGCAATTTCAGTGGAGCAGAAGCCAGATTGCAATAGTTTGGGTGTGAGTGAGGAAATGAAGGAGAGCAAATGTGGGCATCTCTTCGGAGAAGTTTACCTGTTAAGGACAGGGGGTAGATGGAGCAGTTGCTTGAAGGAATAAGTTCTGGAAGATCCATTTTATTGAACAGGAGAAATGTGGACATGTTTGTAGGCATTGACCTTGGAAGGGCAGTGGCTGGGCAGTGGAGAGCAATAGGCTAAAAACACAATAGAGAGAATCATTCTTCTATCACCATTATACCTTGGAGAGCCCTCACTGTGCTGCAATGAAATGCTCTATTTATGTCTTCACTACTTATAAAAATACAGAACATTTTATAGGATGATAATCACCTGAGGATTTCTTACCAAAAATGGATAGTGAACAATTTTACAGAATATTTGCTGCCAGGCTCCTTTACATAAAAGCAATAAAATGTTAACAATAAAGTTGACATGCATTTGCCATCTTCCATGGTCCCTTTCTTATCCCCTTTCCCCTGCTTTACCTAGACGACCATGAATTTGGTGTGTTTCCTTCCCATTCACTTTAATGTCCTTTTATCTGCACTTAGTATGCCTGCACAGTGTGTCATATGTTTCATGTGTGCCTGAGTTCTTTTGAGCCACAAGAATATTACTCACAGTTCTGGAGACTGGAAGTCTGAGATTAGGGTGGCAGCATGGCCAGGTGAGGGCCCCCTTCCAGGTCACAGATTTCTCATATCTTCACATGGTGGAAGGGGCTAGGGAGCTCTCCGGGGCCTCTTTTGTAAGGGTACTAATGCCATTCATGAGGATTCCACCCTCAAAGGCCCCACCTACCAACACCATCATCTTTGGGGGTTATGAATTTGGGTTAACATTTGAATTTTGGGAGAACACAGACATTCAGACCATAGCAATGTGTGTGTTTGAATTTACACAAATGGGATTTTTAAAAAACATCATGTCGCCATAGCTCAGGTTTGGCTCTGGATGGAGCATTGGCCTGTGGACTGGAGGGTCCCAGGTTTGATTCTGGTCAAGGGCACATGCCCAGGTTGTGGGCTCATTCCCCAGTAGGGGACATTTAGGAGAGAGACAATCAATGATTCTCTGTCATCATTGACGTTTCTATCTCTTTCTGCCTCTCCGTTCCTCTCTGAAATCAATAAAAATATATTTTTTAAAAAACATTATGTCTTAGAGGTCTAGCTGCATTCAAATATACATAGCCTACTCTTCCTAAGAGCTGATTATTATTTGTGCAATATTTTATTGCTATGTCTGCTTACTTAAGAGACTGAGTCGTTCTGGGCCAGGGATGTGTTTTGTTTATATTTGTATCCACAGTGCCTCAATATTTATTGACTAAATGAATAAATGGACAGTAGATGGGTGTGGCTTGGGAAGGAGTATGAGCCAGCAAGGCTCTTCCTTGAGACACCAGGAAGTTGGGTTTGGGAAGGACTTTATGCTTGACAGGCTCTATTTGCTGTTAAGCAAAAGGAAATGTAATTTTCTGAGGAGAGGGTGGGGATAAGTGTTTAAGAAGTGTGGTATGGATTTATAACCTTTAGCTTAATTGGGGGGAGATTATCCCCCTCAGCCTGGCCTGCACCCTCTCGCAGTCTGGGAGCCCTCGGGAGATGTCCGACTGACGGCGTAGTCCTGTGGGGAGCGGGCCTAAGCCAGCAGTCGGACATCCTTAGTGCTGCTGCAGAGGCAAAAGAGGCTCCCACCACCTTTGCTGCACTTGCCAGCCATGTGCCTGGCTTCTGGCTGAGCGGGAGTGCGCTGACCACTAGGGGGCAGCTCCTGCGTTGAGCGTCTGCCCCATGGTGGCCAGTGAGCGTCATAACAACCAGTCGTTCCGCCATTCGGAAGATTTGCATATTAGCCTTTTATTATATAGGATAGTTACTATTTCTACAAGAACCATACAATTAGACTCACTTTGTTTTAGGTTTATAATTGATCACAACTGGAAGACACCCACCAGCCTCTGAAATATTGACTTGTTTGCCTAAATTCTTCTTTCCTACTTTATATGTTCCTATAACA
>NW_005371541.1:268197-272619 GCF_000412655.1 Myotis brandtii
GTGGTGGCTTGTTCTTTGACTACAGAATATTTTGTGATTAAATCAGTGTCAAGGTTTCTAGAAAGCCTTCATTTGGTTTTCCCTTGAACTCTTATTGAGAATATTTTTATGCTGGATGTGATGAATTGGGCTGTTTAATTTAGTTTAATCTATTTTGCATGTTAATAAAGCACCCTGGCTTAGATGTAAATTTCAGTCTGTGTATGAGTATCATGAAGGCCCCCAAGGCTAACCCAAGGGCTCTAGAGGCTGTTTCAGGGAATTTGGCTTTCCTATACCAACATGACTGTATAATTCATTACTGATCTAAAGGTATTTTTCTCTGGATCCAAAGGGAAAACTTTAATATGGTTCAACTAATATGTATTTGATGTCTGCTCTGGACTATGTATTTTTCCAGGGGTTTAGCGGACAACTAAGAAAATAATCCAAAACTGAAGACCATATTCTTGCTATGATTATACTGTTTATTAGACTTGCAACCTACATTGGAGAGGGCTTGATGTTTATTTTGCCCCAATAGGATCAGGGCCTGTGTTAGAATGTACATGTATAACTGAGTTAAATCCTCACCTCCACATCCTGTAAGTAGAATTCTACAGATACAGGGATTGAAGGTCAGAAAGGTTAAGCAACCTGCTTGAGGTCACACAGCAAGTGTCAGAGATTTCAGATTTAAGTCCATGGACTTCAAAGCCTTTGTTCTTTCTACTCTTCACAGCTATTTTCCAAATTTATATAGAAGACTAATATTTTTGCTATATTAGTTAGAAACAGAGTCATGTGAGTTGAATATTCAACATGGAAATAATAAAAATAAATTCACTAACTATACAAGTGTAAACACACTATCTTGAAATATTGTTGGGATACCCTGGCTTCTAGCTGAGTATGGTGTTACTGAGGCCTGGATCTGGGGTACAGGTTGGTCCTGTCTTTTCTCTCTTCCTAATTCCTAAGCCCCCTCTCCTCTGTTTTGGTGGTTCAGTTCAGTCCTTGCTCTTTGAGAGGTATTGAGTATTGCTCCACTTCCCAGAGAGTTTTAGGAGGTGAGGGGGAGTGAGCCTCTAGTAGATCTATTACTTTGTAGTAGATAGAACAATAGGCTGCTCCAAATGTTTATGTTTTAATCTCTGGAACCTGTGGCTGCTACTTAATGTGGCTGTTACTTTATGTGGAGATAGGAATTTTGCAGATGCGTTTAAGGATCTTAATATGAGAAGAGTATCCTGGATTATAGAACGGCACAATTTAAGCACTTGAGATGTACAGCCAATGCTTACTGGGTAATTAAAGGTGGGGATCCTTTCCTAGTTTGTTTAAGGATCTTAATATGAGAGGAGTATCCTGGATTATAGAACGGGCACAATTTAAGCACTTGAGATGTACAGCCAATACTTACTGGGTAATTAAAGGTGGGGATCCTTTCCTAGTTGTAGCCAGAGGGATGCCATTAATGAAGATGTCACCAATGGTCAGAGAGATGCAAACTTGTTGCTTTGAAGATGGATGAAGGGAACCACCGGCCACGGAATGTGGGTGGCCTCCTGTAGCTGGAAAGACAAACAGGTTCATCCCTAGAGCCTCCAGAAAGGAATCCAGCTCTACTAACACCTAGTATCATGAGGGCTGTAAGGAGTTTAAGACTGATAATTGCGAGGTGTTTATCCTGCACACATTGGTTGTTTAACAAATGGTCACAGTGATGAGGCAGGTGTTCTAAAAGTGTTGGAAGCCTCTTAATTATTTGAGTGGAAAATCACCTGGTTTATTAGCATCAACAACTGGATTCCTGGAAAGAGATATAATTTATCTCCCATGAAAGCTGAACTCTCTTCTTCTGAGAAACAGAGGTGAAATATACAGTAATGGCCAACAGACTTGTCTGGTAGTCACATTCAGGTCTTGGAGTGAGACTGCCTTAAGTTGAATCCCAGTTTCATCACATTACTTTGTGAATCCATTGTCCTTACCTGCTAAGTGAGTTAATAATAATATGGACCTCTTAGGAAATTGTATAGATAAGAATTATATGGGATAATATGTAAGCTTTTAGCTATAGCAATTACCAAGGAAGTATTGGCTATATATCTTAAGGAACTTTATGACTCAATCAAACATAGTAATTTATATAAACCTTTTATAATTTATGATATCTTTGGCTGACCATATATATCATCTGGCTCTTTAAATATCCTAGTTGTGGTTGGTGATAATACCCTTTTAAAAGATTAGGAAATTGGGGATCAGTGAGCTGAATTGATCTTCTCAAGGTCACAGTAAGTGGAAATGGACTCTAACCAAGCCTTCTAATTCCAATTCTCTTATTCTCATTTGTTAATTCAACATACTTCTTGAGCACAAACTATGTGCTGAGACACTAGGCAATTTGTTGGCACGCAGCAATCACTAAGACAAGTCTCTCTTATCTTGAGGTCTTTAAAAAATTTTTTTTTTGATATTTTTATTGATTTTAGAGAGAAAGGGAGAGGGAGAGATAGATAGAAACATCAATGATGAGAGAGAATCATTGATTGGCTGCCTCCTGCACACCCCTTACTGGGATGGAGCTCACAATGCTAGCATGTGCCCTTGACCAGAATTGAACCTGGAACCCTCCAGTCTGCAGGCCAACGCTCTATCCGCTGAGCCAAACCAGCTAGGGCCCTGAGGTCTTTAAATACAACTGGCCTCTTCAGAGCTGCCTCAAACTGATTGTCAAACTGCAGCGGGAAGGCTGGGGAGGCACTCTATCCTGAGCCAAACCAGCTAGGGCCCTGAGGTCTTTAAATACAACTGGCCTCTTGATATTAAAACCAATTATTTTCATGATTATTACACAATGAAGTTGATGACTGTCATTAGAGATGATATCAGGGGATATGAAACCTTTCCAGATAGTTCTCTCTAAAGAAATAATATTTCATTAGAAGGAGAAGAGTTAGGAAGGCTATAGAGGATGGAAAAAAGGAATTCCATGTGGTAGGAATCCCCCAGGAGAGAAAGTCTGGAGGTAGAAATGAAATGAAGTCTTTAAGTTGAAAGAAATCCTGTATGGCTGCAGTGGAGTAAGGGGGAGATGGGTGAGAGATGACTCAAGAGAAATTAGAAAAATGCACACTAGAGATGAATAACCACTATCTTAAGGACCCAAGGCATTTGCTTAAGGGCAGCAGAAGCTACCACTGGAGTAGTAGGATCAGATTCACAGTTAAAATATAACTGCCAAAATGGGGAGAGGGGGGAGGCAGAAGAGGGTATAGGGGGGATAAATGGTGATGAAAAGAAACTTGACTCGGGGTGGTGAACACACAATACAATATATAAATGATGTTTTACAATTGTACACCTGAAGTCTATATACTTTTATTAACCGATATCACCTGAATAAATTAAATAAAAAAGGGAAAAAAAATAGCTCTGGCTTGGTGACTTGGTTGATTGGAGCATCATCCCATGCACCAAAAGGTTGTGGGTTTGATTTTTGGTCAGGGCGTATACCTAGGTTGCGGGTTCAATCCCCTGTCAGGGAGCATAAGGTAGACCAGTGGTCGGAAAACTGCAGCTCGCGAGCCACATGCGGCTCTTTGGCCCCTTGAGTGTGGCTCTTCCACAAAATACCGACTTCTGTGCATGGGCCACGAAGTTTCAATCGCACTGTACGTGGTATTTTGTGGAAGAGCCACACTCAAGGGTCCAAAAAGCCGCATGTTGCTCACGAGCCGCAGTTTGCCGACAACTGAGGTAGACCACCAATTAATGTTTCTCTCTCACATCAATGTTCCCCCCCACACACTCCTCTCTCTCTCAAATCAATAAAAACATATCCTCAGGTGAAGATTAAAAAATATATATTTTAATTAGATTATGGAGAAGCATTAGTGGAGGAAAGACGAATGGGGGAGAGGAATAGAGTCGGGACCCTGGGACAATATCCTGAAGAACACTTTGCATTGTGAGTATGGAGGAAATTATTTGCAATTATAGGTGATCTACTCCAGATCTAAACCTGTGGAGTTAGCATTATTATGAATATAATATAGAGGGTAACAGACTGCTTTCTGCAGAAAGAAGAAAAACTCATTTTTCTAATTCAGAGGCCCTGTCCAAGGACTGCTTGGCTAAATGGTATAGACATCTACACTAATAAAAGAGAAACATGGTAATTGGCGTACGACCGCTACCCTTTTCATTGGCTAATCAGTGAGTATATGCAAATTAACTGTCAGCCAAGATGGCGGCCGGCAGCCAGGCACTGAAGCAAACAGGGAGGCTTGCTTGCTTCAGTGACTGCGGACTCCAACGTTCCCCACCTAACTTGCCAGCCTCTCAGTTGCAACTCTAAGCAACTATATACTATGTTGCAAATAAGAAGCTAAACAAAACCCCAGAAAAGGGCTTCCATTCAGCCGGGCTCGGACC